>NC_080190.1:146881083-147184114 GCF_030028045.1 Hippopotamus amphibius kiboko | reverse complement strand
TTTGCCCCTTAAAATTTAATTCCACTGCTCCCAAAGTAGATTGTCCATCATTATCTCAATTCGTTTTGATTTTAACTTCTGAATTGATATTCTTGAATATAGCACCTATTTCAATCTAATTTGAACTGCCATATAATATTTCTAATGCATTTTTATAATGCAATGTGTACCCCTTAACTTAACTACCACATCCATTCCAAATTACTTTGCTTAATAGTAAAGCCTTTGAAGTATATTAGTATTAGCTAGCAAACCCTTGTCCCACAGTCCCTGACAGTATTTTTTAATCTCAAAGAAAGTTTGTTTTCTGAATAAAGACAATTTCTATGTCTGGAAATTTATGCTTATTAGTTTTCTCATGCAGAAATTTCTTTGGCATTCTAAATTATTTACATAATTTGTTCTGGAATATTTAATTTTCTTTATATTTCTATCATATTTTTTATTAGTCTCATAAAACTAATATGCTATATTCACTTGTTCAAACTTAAGAGTATCTTAACTTTACTTTTGTATACCACAATGTATCTAAAAAAGGAATAGGCATTTCATGGATACATATTGAATTTATGAATTGCTATCTAAGAATAAATAAATAAAATGACCATTTGAGTCATGAATAAGCAAAAACAATAATATAAGATTATTCAAAATAATTTTCAGTAACGATACTTTGAAAAAGAAGTGCTAAGGTCTATAATAGATAAAGTAGACAGCACACAAGAATAGATGGACAATGTAAGCAGATAGATGGAAATCCTAGCAAAGGACCAAAAGGAAATGTTAGAGATAAAAAACAGTGACAGAAGTATAGAATGCCTTTGATGGTACACTTGAAACTGCTCATTAATGCACTGAACACAGCTGAGGAAAGAATCTCTAAACTAGAGGATCTATCAAAGAATCTTCAAAATCAAAAGGAAAGAAAACATGCTGAAAAATTAAAAAAAAACAAAAACATTATCCAAGCTTGTGGGATAACTACAGAAGCTGTAACATAATGAGAATGAGAATGCCAGAAAAAGAACATAATGAAATAATAATGACTGATAATTTCCCCAAATCAATGTCAATCCCACACCACAGATATAGGAAGCTGAGAGCACATCAAACAGGATAAATGCCAAGAAGTTACACCTAGATGTATCATTTCCAAATACAGAAAACTGGAGATAAAGAAAAAAATCTAGAAAGAAGACAGAGGGAGAAAACATCTTTCCTATTGAAGAAAAAAGATAAGAATTACATCCAACTTCTTCCCAGAAACCATGCAAGCAAGAAGACAGTGCAGTGAAATATTTAAAGTGTTGAGAGAATAAAATACCAACCTATAAAGAATAATGTACACTGTGAAATTACCCTTCAAAAATGAAAAAAAGAAATAAAGACTTTCTCAGGTGAACAAAAAGTGGAATTTGTTGCCAGTAGACCTGCCTTGCAAGAAGTGTTAAATGAAGTCTTTTAGTAAGAAGGAAAATAATATAGGTCAGAAACTAGGATCTACATAATTATGGGAAAGAATCAAAGAAGTAAGTAAAAGTAAAATGAAAACTTTTCTTTTTATTCTTGATCTAACAGATAACAGTTTGTTCAAAATAACAATGTATTAGATTGTGTATGTTTATGTATAAAGGTATCTATATATCATATATATACTTATGTATTATATATACCTAAATGTACATATGCATACTTATATATTATATATATCAATATTTATATATGCTTAAATGTAAGTGAAATGAATGACAGCAATGACACAAGGGACTGGATGGAGGAATTATGATAATTTTGTTATTAAAATATACCCACACTACCTGTGAAGTGATATAGCATTATTGTGTTAGCCAAAAGTTTCAATCCTTTTTTTCTGTGAGGTGGCTCTAGTAGCACTTAGTTGTTTTTAACTTCATTCAAAACAATTTTGTTAGATTGTATTGTGATCAGCATTCATTAAAAAAAAAACTTACCAAAATTGGTGAATTTTTATGTAACCATTTTAATATTGAAGATGGAAGAGGAAAAGCAACATTTTTGGCATATTATGCTTTATTACTTCAAGAAAGGTAAAAATGCAATGGAAATGCAAAAAAAAGATTTGTGCAGTGTGTGGAGAAGGTGCTGCAACTGACTGAACATGTCAAAAGTGGTTACAAAGTTTTGTGCTGGGGATTTCTCACTGGATGATGCTCCACGGTCAGGTGGACCAGTTGAAGTTGATAGCAACCAAATTGAGACATTAATTGAGAACAATCAATGTTATACCATGCAGGAGATAGCCAAAATACTCAAAATAACCAAATCAAATGTTGAAAACCATTTGTACCATCTTGGTTATGTTCATCTCTTTGATGTTTGGATTCAACATAAATTAAGCAAAAAAAACCTTCTTTGACCATATTTCCACATGCGATTTTCTGCTTAAGCATAGTGAAAATATTTCATTTTTAAAACAAATTGTGATAGGCAGTGAAAAGTGGATACTGTACAAAAATGTGGAACGGAAGAGATCATGGGGCAAATGAAATGAACCACCACCAACCACACCAAAGGCTGGTCTGCATCCAAAGAAGGTGATGTTGTGTATATGGTGGGATTGGAAGGGAGTCCTCTATTATGAGCTCCTTCCGGGAAACCAAACAATTAATTCCACCAAGTACTTCTCCCAGTTAGACCAACTGAAAGCACTCAGTGAAAAGCATCTGGAACTAGTTAATAGAAAACACATGATCTTCCATGAAGCTAATGCAAGACTGCATGTTTTTTGATGACCAGGCAAAAATTGCTACACCTTGGCTGGGAGGTTCAGATTCATCTGGCATATTCATCAGACATTGCACCTTCAGATGTCCATTTATTTCTGTCTTTAAAAAATTCCCTTAAGGGAAAAATTTCCATTCCCTGGAAGACTGTAAAAGGCATCTGGAACAGTTCTTTGCCCAAAAAGATAAAAAGTTTTAGGAAGATGGAATTATGAAGTTGCCTGAAGGATAGCAGAAGATAGTGGAATGAAACAGTGAATACACCATTCAATAAAGTTCTTGGTGAAAATGAAAAATGTATCTATTATTTTTACTTAAAAACCAAAGGAATAGGACTTCCCTGGTGGTACAAGGGTTAAGAATCTGCCTGCCAATTCAGGGGACATGGGTTCAAGCCCTAGTCTAGGAAGATGCCACATGCCATGGAGAACTAAGCCCATGTGCCACAACTGGTGAGCCTGCGCTCTGGAGCCCACGAGCCACAACTACTGAGCCTGAGTGCCACAGCTAATGAAGCCTGTATGCCTAGATCCTGTGCTCCACAACAAGAGAAGCCACTGCAATGAGAAGCCTATGCACCACAACAAAGAGTAGCCCCTACTCGCCACAACTAGAAAAAGCCCACATACAGGGAGGAAGACCCAACACAGAAAATATAAATAAATAAATACATAAATAAATTTTTAAAAGAAAATAAAAACTGAAGGAACTTTTTGGCCAATCCTATATTTGAAAGTAGACTTAGATTAATTATATATGTGTATTACAAACTCTTGGGATACCACTACGTAAAGTAAAAAAGAAGTGTAACTGGTATTCTAAGAAGGGAGAGAAAATGGTTTACGTAAAATGCTCAGTTAATACCACAAAAGGCAGAAAAAGATTGGAAGATAAAAAGAAGAGTGGAAGAGTGCAAGAGCAACAAATAGAAAGCAATAATCAATATGATAAACATTAATCCAACTATATCAAAAACTTTGAATGTCAATGGTCTAAATGAATCAATTAAAAGGACAAAGATTGCAAAAATATATCAAAAAATAAGACCTAACCACATTTTGTAGATAAAAAATCCACTTTACATGTAAAGACATATAGATTAAAGGAAAATGGATGGATATAAATATAATATACTAACAATAATCAAAGAAAACAGGAGTAGCCATATTAATATCACTCAGAGCAGACTTCAAAGCACAGAAAGTTATCAAAGATAAAGGAGAGCTTTACATGATGATAAAGGGGTCAATTCTTCAAGAAGACATAACAATCCTTAACGTGTATGGATCTAACAAAAGAGTGTCAGATTATATGAAGCAAAAACTAATAGTATTACAAAGAGAAATAGAAGAATCCACTATCATAATTGGAGACTTTAACATCCCTCTATTCGAAAAGAAAAGATCGAGAAATGGACAGATAATCAGTAAGGACAGTTTAACTCAAAAAAGCTGTCAGTCAACTAAATATAATTGACATCTATAGACTTCTCCATCCAACAGGAGAACACACATTCTTCTCAAGCTCACATGGAGCTCTCTATTCACCAAAATAGACCACATTGGTGGTCTATAAACACACCTCAACAAATTAAAAAAAAAAGGAAATCATACAATGTCTGCTCTCAGACCACAAAGGAATTAAACTAAAAATCACTAACAGAAAGAAAATTGAAAATCCCAAAATATGAGGAAATTAAACAACACATTTGTAAATAACATCTGGGTCAAAGAAGGACCTCAAAAACAAATTCTGAAAATTTGAACTAGATTAAAATGGAAACCAAACAATATTTGAGGAGATTCTACAAAAGCAGTACTTAGAGGGAAGTTTATAACATTGAATACATATACTAGAAAAGAACAAAGATCTAATCAATGATCTAATTTTCCACCTTAAGAAACTAGATAAAGAAGAGAAATTAAATCCAAAGTAAGCAGAGGAAAAGAAATAACATAAATTAGAGCAGAAACCAATGAAAATGAAAACAGTAAAATAGAGAAAAATCAATGTAACCAAAAGACATTTCTTTGACCAATAAAATAAATAAGCCTCTACCATGCTAACTAAGAGAAAGAGAGGGAACACAAATTTCTAATATCAGAAATCAATGAGTAGACCTCACTATAGATCCTATGGACATTAAAAATATACCTAAGGAATATATGAACAACTTTGCTAACCTAGTGAAATGAACCAATTCCCTGAAAGATGCTTTCTGCCAAAACTCATAAAGAATAAATGGATGCCCCCAAAAAATAAAAAATAAAATAAAATAAAATAAAGAAAGAAAGAAAAAAAAAAGAATAAATGGATGATCTGAATAGGTCTGTATCATCAGAGAAATTGAATCAAGAATTAATAACCTTTCAAAACAGAAAACACCAGGCCAGGTGAGTTCACTGATGAATACTACCAAACATTGAAGGAAGAAATTATGCCATTTTGTACAATCTCTTTAGAGGATAGAAGCAGAGAAAATAATTTGTAACTCATTCTATGAGGCCAGCATTACCCCGATACCAAAACCAGGCAAAGATATTACAAGAAAAGAAAGTTAGAGACCAATATTTCTCATGAAGATATATGCAGATGTCCTCAACAAAGTATAAGCAAATATAATCCAACAATATATATAAAGAACTGTACACTACAAACACATGGGGTTTTTCCCAAGTGTGGAAGGCTGATTCAACATTCAAAAATCAATTATGTACTTCATATTAGTAACAGGCTAAAAAAAAGAAAAATTACATATATCAATAGATGCAAAAAAATCTTTTGACAAAACCAACACTCATTCACAATAAAAATTCTCAGTAAACTAGGACTTGAGGAGAACTGCCTCAACCTGACAGAAATAAATCTGCAAAAAAATCTACAGCTCATAACATACTTAATTATGAGAAACTCAAAGCTTTCCCACTAAGATCAGGTACAAAGAAAGGATGTTCCTCTCAGCACTTCTTTTCAGCATCATATTGGAAGTACTAACAATGTGATGAGACAAGTAGAGGAAATATAGATTGGGAAGGAAGAAATAAAACTGTCTTTATTTATAGATAACATGATCATCTGCATAGAAAATTCAAAAAATTGACAATAAAACTCATGACAATAGTAAGCAATTATAGTAAGGTTGTAGGATATAAGGTTAATATACAAAAGGCAATCACTTTCCTATATACCAGCAATGAACAAGTGGAATTTGAAATTTAAAACACAATGCTATTTACATTACTAGCCCCAAAATGAAATATGTAAACTTCCAAAGAAATATGTAAAAGATCTATATGAGGAAAACTGAAACTCTGATGAGTGAAATCAAAGAGGATTTAAATAAATGGAGAGATGTCCTAAGCTCATGGATAGAAAAACTCAATGCTTTTGCTTTCACAAAAGACCTACATTAGTACACCTAGTCACCTCTTATCTACAGTTTTGCTTCCCACAGTTTGAGTTACCCAGGCAACTGCAGTCAGAAAATATTAAATGAAAAGTTCCAGAAATAAACAATTCATAAGTTTTAAATTGTACCCCATTCTGAGTAGCATGATGAAATCACATGCCTACCCACTCTGTCCTGTCCAGGACATGAATCATCCCTTTGTCCAGCATATCCACATTGTATATACTATATATACTATCCATCTGTAAGTATAGGATATATATATATATTTACAGAGAGAGAGAGAGAGTGCTTTTGATACCATCCATAGTTTCAGGCATCCACTAGGGGTCTTGGAACATATCCCCCAGGGATAAGAGGGAATTACTATACCTGTTGCTTGCCAACTGAAAGAAATCCAAAGAGGATTCTCACTTTTACAGAAAAAATTATTGCCTTGTTTATGTAGGTCTTTCTTAAGTGGAAAGTGACAGAAGGCAAATATTTGGAAAGTAGTGAATATTCTTTGCTTTATGCCTTTTTTGGCTTATGAAAGGTTTCATAGGAACATTTTACCTTTGGATAGTGGGGAAAACCTGTATAGGCAATAAAATAGTCACACAGGATCTCAGAAATATTGCCTTCTTCTTGGTTCTGAAGTTCAGAAAAATCACAGGATGGTGTCTTTACATTATCTAAATTAAATAGATTTTTCTTTGTTGTAATTTTGTTTATTTTGTGAGTGACTGGCATATTTATTTTTAAAAGATTTTTTATTATTTTTTAAATATTCTGCTTAGTTTACTTTAGATATACCTTAGGATTAATGTGTGGAAGTATATATTGATATGCATAATATAATTTTATCATATTAATGCACTATTTTTATTAAGTTTTACAATTATGGGCCTTAATAGACCAAAAACTAAAATATTCTTCTGCCAAGATCATGTGAAGATGAAAAGAAGTAGAACAACTCCGTTTAGGAATTAAATACTGTGGTTTTCTCGGAGCATCAAATTTCCTCATTATCATACTGGGCATTTTTCAACTTCATTTTTTATTATTCATACATATCAAAGTATATTATTTAATATGCATCATATATGAATCATTTCAGTTTTTTTCATGTCACCTTTCCAACCACTTAAAATGTAATTTTCTGAAGTTTTAGGCATATATAGGTATATGTTTATATATTTGTAAATATATGTGTATCTGCTTCCATACGTGTTCATATTTTATTTTATGTAAATTTTTTATAAAATATGAACTTATTTAACAAATGAAGTTTGAGAAAGCATGGTCTTCTCCAACATAAATTATTCTGTAACAGATCTTTGAAACTATTACATATTGCCAAAGCAATAATACCACTAATACAATGAGGCTGTAAATCTGGGCCAAGATGATCAGACACGAATATATTTTACAAGCCATTGAAGCAAATTCAGAATGTCAACTGTGTTTCCTAATTTTTCTCTCTCTTCTTATTTGTCTTTTGTTTTTTTTCACTCTGTGCAAACTGTAAAATATATCTTGGCCTCTTTTCCTGTCATGTATTATAGCTACATAATCGGACAAGAGCATTTGTTTAGAAAATCCATAATATATCTCCAACATATTATAGAATCTTAAAAGTTTGAAACAAAAAATCTTCAATTCTTCATTTTTACTGGTTCTGTGGCTTGTTTACTATTTAAATTAAAACGTATATCATGTAATGAAAAGAAGTTGTTTCTATATTTAGGTGTTTAAAAACTTTAAAGATCTTAATCACACTTGTTATAAAGAACTCACATACATACTAGAGAGTAATGTTATTTTGAAAAGATGAAGCATTACCTTGTGATATAATACAAATTACATAGGTATTTATAAAATATCGGTTTATATATTATGTTTAAATAAGTATAAGTAATATTCTCCCTCTAGCTTACCCATTACAAATGTTCCAGTTAATATTATGTTAAGAATCATAAAAGTATTCCATAAACTCAAAGAGATATTAGAAAAGTTAGTTATGTCACCACTAACATTACATTAAATGTGTTCAGTATTATGATAATTTTTAAAGAAATAGTGCTAATTTACATGCAAGAATAGCTATTGGAATTCCTTTGGTCCACTAGTCTTCACATATCCAATACTACTTTTTGAAAGAAGACAAAAATTGTCATTTCTGATGTCTCTTCTTGTTTATGCTTGAATTATTGAATGTTCTAAATATTGACTTCTTCAGTAAGTAGAAAAATCCATTTTTACTTCAAGTCATATATATTTTACTTTACTCTTGCACAATCAATAATAAGGCAGTTTATCACTAGCTCTTAATGTACAAATTAACATTCAGTAATTTGTAGGAGAATTTAGGATAACATCCAAAATACAAAATGACCTTGAATTTTCACATGTGATGTTGCAACAGAACAGTTGCATTATTCTAAAGAAGTTGTATTTATATTTCTTTAATAAATAGGGAAACATATACTCAGACTTCATACCCCAAGTGACACAGCAGATAATTATCAATTATTAAACTCAGTACCTTCCATATAATTTGATCTTGGTTTAAAACTGTGGTATCACAAAGCACATAAGGTTTTGTAATATGCTTTCCCATTTTCATTTAACTAATCTCATTTTTCTGCTTAAGATGTCTTTGTAGTACTAATTAGTCTTTTCCCCAGATATTTTTTCTCACTGTTTAGGTATTAATGTTTGGTTTTAATTAGGCACTTGAGTTCATAAATGCTTTCATGATTATCAGGAAATAAAGTTCTTAAGTAAATTGTCTGTAAGAAGAGTCTCAGCCATGGGAGCAAATTCAACAAACTTTGAGTGATATGTTCAGGGTAGCAAGTATAAGCAAATACAAATAGCAAGTACTGTTCTCAGTTGTACAATGTGTTAACATACAGAATTTGACTAAAATCTTCCTGAAAGGAAGGTCTATTGGGGAATTTGTTTATGTGTTAAGAGACTTGACTTAAGATACCTATGAACAGAATGTGTGTGTGTGTGTGTGTGTGTATGTGTGTGGGGTGTGTGAGTGTGTGTGTTTAACTTAAAACATGCAGACAGAATCTAAACAGCCTTTCCCTATGTGTATTTGCAGTAATAAAGGCACAGAATACACTAAAATCAAGAACAGGATTTTCATCAACAATATGTTGATGTGATGCTATACATAGTTATTTGTGAAAATAGCAATTCAGAAGAGTCTTTAGTCTTCAAGTGAAGAGGTCTGGATATCAATTTGTATATACTTTAAAAAAGGTATGATATTCTAAGGATAAATGTATGATATTATATGGTAGTTTAAAGAGTTGAAGGACATTTATTGGGCTGCAGTATTTTGTTCATATTTCTTCCCAGGTTTTTGGAAGGCACTTCTTAAATTGATATGTGCTATAAATAGGAAATGTGGCAAAATATTCCTGGTGGATAGAAGCTTGATTTTTTTTTAATTTCCTTAATTATCTACATGACAGTTATCTGAACTGTGATCTAAAAAAGTTACTACCATATTTAAAGCCTGTACAGTAAACTCAGTTCTGTTAAGATTTTAACTGTCTTATTTCAAGTTACAGCAAAATTTTAAAAATAATGTTCTACCATTCAATTGCTGAATTCATTTTTTCTGTCAGAAAACAGATTAACATTTCCTATCTGAAACTGGCATAATAGTAAGGGTTATTGATTTATGGTTTAAAATAGAACAAGTTACAGTAAAGTTGATTCAGGTATGACATTTGCACTAGAAGAGTAAGTTGTAGATAAGCTAATCTCAATGGCATTATGTCCTATGTCTTTAGAAGAATTGCATGAACACCTCAATAAAATTAAGAATCAATGCACATTTAGTTAAGACTACAAATAATTTTTACATAATTTTTATCTGCTTTCTTAGAAATGTAATTAATGTTTATTTTTTTCTGCGGTAAATGTGAGAACAGAACTTGAATTGCTACCATATTTGTAGAAATGTGATATTGCTATCTGATCACAGTGGGAGTTTAATATATTTTGTTACAATTTTATAACATGCTATGAATGTTATTATTATTCATTAGTAGAGATAAACCTTGTTTTAGATTGTTTCCAGAAAACTAGTGTTTAAAGAAAATGATTGTATATTTATGTACATTATCATTATATTTCCAGATGTGCATCTATAAGAAAAGTAAATTTCTGCTAAAATTACTAGAAATTGCATTTATCATAGCTTCAAGGTACATTATACAACTTTCAATGAAGATTATAAGTATATACACATATAAATAATTTAACCATAAATACATAAATATTTCATATATATACATATAATACACACGTATGCAAAAATAATGCAATATTTTTGATATTCTAAAACATAAAAGTTTCTAAGGGAAATATTTTGGATTCCATAATGCTCTAAATTCTGAATAGGAAAGCTGAAATTAATATATTCTTTGTCTCTCAAAACAGTACAAACCAATACAAATGAAAATTTTTCTATGATTTTATAATGTCACATTTTATTTTTAAATACTTAAAATCTTCAGGACTTTGAATCTTATGTATCTGTCCTTTCCATAAGCAAGCCCTGCTACTGCCTTTCTAGGTCACTACCCATGTGGTCTCTGCTTTAGACATTTAGAAAAAAGTATGTAATGGTTTGAAAGGTGAAATGATCAAAGTTTCAATTTAAATATATTTTCATTTCAACAAAATTACCATATTTTTTCTTATATCTTTGGTCATGTGAAGTATATCTTGTCATGAAATAAAACAAGAAGAGAGAAAGAGAAACAATATCCATTTTGACAGCCAAAATTAAAGTTAAACTAACCAGTGGAAAATATTTACTGAGTAAAAGCTTTAAATTCCTTGAAATTCAAGTGCCACAAACCATGTAAGATCTCATAAAGTTATTTTAATAAAAGCATTTGCATGCTAACATTTAATATGCTAATTGTAAATAACTGTTACCTAATTATTAAAACACCAAGACTTCAGACTTTGAGCAGACTCTCAGCTAGTAATT
Organism: Hippopotamus amphibius kiboko; assembly: GCF_030028045.1. Taxonomy (NCBI): domain Eukaryota; kingdom Metazoa; phylum Chordata; class Mammalia; order Artiodactyla; family Hippopotamidae; genus Hippopotamus; species Hippopotamus amphibius. The sequence goes on along the minus strand of NC_080190.1, from coordinate 147,172,935 downwards.
TACTAAAAATGTCACAAATATTCTCTTGAATTTTCATAACTGTGCTCACATGCCCCATGCTACAAAAGAACACATTAGGAAAACAGAAATATCATTGTAAGAATTTAGGCTGATGCTCAAAAGTGACATATATAATGACAGTTCAGATAAATGTCTGTAAATATATATACATTAAAGCTTTTGTGGGCCATCTGGGAAGAAGGTTTGAAGAAATAAATGAGAACTCCAATTAATTAAGCACTTTTTATGTGACAGACCTTATACTAATAACTAGTTGTCCTCTACCCTCTCTGTACAATAGAGATACCTACAGATAATTCTCTTTGGAAAGGATACTGATAATCCAGGACTATGAAGATTTTGATTCATTTTTTTTCTCTATCTCTCTGGCAAAAGGTGATGTCTTTTCATCCTCACACTTAGCTTATAAGTGTGATATGCCTTGACTAAAGATGAATAAACTGAAGTTTAGAGAATAACTGTCTTATATGTAAGAAATACCAAGAAACATTAAAATTAGTATTTAAATTCATGTCTGATTAACTTTTCATACATGTGCTCTTTTCATTTTGATTTATGAGATGAACATAACTATGAAAATACTTGAAACCACAACCTCACAGATCAGACCCTATGGGGGTAATCACCTAAATATTCTCCCTCTATTTTGTGGTTCTCATTGTGAATGACTTAAGGATTTTCTAGTGGTAGTAATAGTCATCACCATTGTAGGTAAATACTAACATGTTTCTTCAATTATATTTTAAAGAAATAGAACCAATACTAGATTATTTACATAATAATGTGAATTTCTTCCACTTTTAATCAAGTATAATTTCTTTAGGAAGAGATAAATGGTGGCAATGTATTCATTTTACCAAAAATCTCAAGTAAACTGTAGCCTTTTATTTATATCACAGTTCCCAGTGAGTAACTATAACTGATAACATTGGGACAGTTATCTTTAATTGCAGTGATTGAACATCCTGAAAACATTTTGATTTCTTCAAAATTCAGTATGCCCATGGAGTGTGTAATAAATTAAAATTATTAATCAGTGCAGAACAAATGAAGATATACAGTCGAAGGAATGAACTTCCAATGCTAAAATTCTTATTTTCTCAAAATAGATTAATCAAATAGTATTTCTAAATTCTTAGCCCTAAAGTTTGAGGGTTTGATTAGCAAGTTTAAGTTTTAAATATTTCAAGGTGTTGACTGGAAAAAAAAAAAGCACAATGTGAGCATTGTGTGTTAAGTTTTATTTGGGCCAAAATAAGGACTATAGCCTGGGAGGCAGCATTTCCAATAGTGCTGAGAAACTGCTCCGAGGAGATGGGGGGAAGTTCAGTATATATGTGATTTTGCATGGGGGGTGGTGGCGGGGGTGGGCCATGCAATCGAGCACACTTTTTTTTGCGGAAGTCTGCTGCTATTCTCGTGAAGGTTTTGCTAGTCACAAGGAGCAGATGTCAGTATGAATGATTTTGGTGCTTCTCTAGATACGAGGAGATGCAAGAATTGGGCTCATAAAATCTTCTCCTGAAATACCTATCTGAAGGCCTGTTCTGCCAGTTTTTTCCCAGAGCATAGAGTACCTTATTCCTCACCTCCACTCTGAATTCTTTTCAGGGGGTGTTGAAGGTCAGTGGCTGCAGCGGCTCATGATTTAACCCTTGTAGAGGTAGATGGCAAATGCTAATTTTTAGTTTGCAGTGTTAAATTATAAACCAAAATAAATCTCGAATGGAATTAGGGGCATTTTGGGATAATGGATGACAATCTAAGAAGGACCATAAGAATTAGCCTATATGTTCTTGAAACATCAAATGAAAATAAAGACTTCCTTAGTTGATCCTATGACCGCTTTGCTCCTTTTAGTCTTCTAATGCTGTTTTTAAAATAATGCTGTTTTTTGTTTGTTTTTTAACTTAAAAAATCCTTTTATTTGAAATTCAATGTAAAAAAATATACAATCTTTAAACCATAAATTCATAGTTTTTTCTTTTTTGTTTAAATGATGCGATAGCTTTTGTTCTGTTCAAAGGCATCTGTGTCTTTGAATTACAGTAACTTCTCAGTAACTTCTTCACTGGTTGCCCTGTAACTAGAGTGTGAGAGTGAGTGACCACAAATGCACGTGTTATTTAACATCACATTAAAATACTCCATGTTAGCAAAGCCCCTTTCAAAGCCTTTTCATGTGTCCCTCATTAAGAAGCCACAGTGTCACAGTGCTACATTGTTCAGAGATGAAGACCAACCCATAGGAATTGAGAAAGTAAACTCTACACCCTGCCTCTTCCAGGCAACCGAAGAGGGAAGAGTTGGGGCAAAGGGGGTGCAACCAGGTGTTTTGGTTGTGTCACACTGAAGCAGATTGGATAAGAGAGGCCAGTTGTTTTTCAACTTCAAAGTGATGGAAAATTGAGGCAAAAACAATAAGTATTCCATAACATTCAAACAGAATTATGTCAAAACGTAGTATTTACTAACAGGTTACAGGACAATGCATAAATTATTTTTACTTTTGTGTCTTTTCAAATTTTCCTCAAAGTGCTTTGTTTGTTGGTTTTTAATCAGAAAACCACCTCTCAATTGCCAGCTATTAGAAAGAGAAAAGCAAAAGAACAGAGTGAGTACACGCACAGGTAGATCTGGGAGGTTGAACACAAAATGAAATCAAGGCTTGTTACGCAAGACAAAGAAGGAAAACTATGTCAGGTTTTAAGATCAGTCCTCCCTGCAAATGGCCGGATGTGAAGGACGCTTCACCTATGCTGGTTCTTCCTTAGTGCACTGACTGGTAGGCCAGATAAGGATAAGCATGCCGGGCTGCTTTTTACTCCAGGGCAGTCCTCATGAGGTAGCTGTTGTGGCATTTATGCGTTTCACCACGACTTCTTCATACTGTTTTTTTTGTCAGTAACCCTTCTGTTATGCTTTTACTTTCTTCAAATTTGGGCAACACAGCTGCAATGTAGCCTTTGGTGGATGGCTTCTCTTGAAAAATAGATGGCTTATGGGAATGTTTTCATTCACTTTCCTTCAACTGTCCTCTAACACAGATGCTTAAATTTCCCAGAGACTTTGTTCTGAAGTCTGCTACAGTTGGTACTGATTTGATAGGAAATGCTTTTAATTGTTTTTCCACTTTGAAGAACTGGATGCGATCCTGCCAATGTGATGATTCTAACATATTCAGTTAGAATGCTGTAGTATACAGTGGTCCTCACAGGGTTTTCCTTTGACAGCCACTCTGTACCAGTGAGTAAAGTAAGGATCCACAAGCCACAGCACCGCGGGATCCGCAGCCAAGGAGGCCACAGGGGTCTGGGGCTCTGTAGCCATGACAACCTCAGGTGCTGCAAACCCTGTTCTCCGGGACCTGGACTCTTCCTCCCGCTTGCCACGGAGAAGGGCGTCTTTCCGCCATGTAGACTGGGACACACTTTGTGTGCACGCACCCTCCTCTGCAAGCCCTGCAGACTCTGTCCACCCATGCCAATTGCTGAGCTTTGGGGTCTGAAGTCAAAGCAGGGGTTAAACACAATCTGTTTTTTGTTTGTATGTTGTTTTTTTCGGACTTTTCCATCTTCTACCTGTCCATCCCGTTTGATGAAAATTTTTTGATTTTAATGTCTCACCTTCTCTCCTCACTTTGCCCAAAGCCATCATGTATTATATCACTGTATTATAATGCAGTGATGTATTTTTATGAAGTACTTTTTTTTTTTTTTTTTACCCCTAAAACATGTTTTCATGTGCCAGGTCCACAAATACTCTTGCCTGAAAGCAAGAAATAAGATACTGGCTTAGTTCCTAATAGTTGGTAGGTTCATAATAGCTGAATTTACACTACGGTAACATCCAAAACAGGATCATAGAAAAAACAGGTGCTGTTTGACACCTGCTGTGGTGGTAATAGATTTTAGGCTGAGGAAAATTAAAAATCATTGTCTTGTTTCTTTAGACAGGATTCCTTATATCATAAGCAATTGTATAAATGCTGCAGTCAACCCGTAAAATGCTTCCCTATCATAACAGCGTGGAATGTGGTATTTACCATTAAAATTACTTCCAGTTGCAGATTTTGATTTTTAAAATATGTTAAAGTCTCCAAACCACTTTAAAATTCTGAAACCCTTATTTAAATATACATATTCAAGAATTTCTCTTTCTGCTAGGACATACAAAAAGCTTGGAAGGCATCACTTCCACCCTTCTATAGAATAAAAAAAAGCTAAATAAACTGAAATCAACAGTGCTTCTTAGATACATCAGGAGAATAGAGGTTACGTGACAAAATGCCACCCCTAAAACTGGAGAGACAGGCAAATACAGAGAATCACAGCTTATTGGGAACAAAAGACATGGGAGCAGGAATGGGAAGGAAATTTAAATGGTAGTTGATGAACTATTGGTGGCTTTGTGTGGAGTAGCTTGAGCGTTAAAAACTCCCAGGGATCCACTCTTATGTGTCACTATAGTGATTTTTTACTTCCAGGAGTTCTTCCAGTTTCCCAGGATGAAGATCTGAGAAACTTCCCTCATGCTTCCTGCAAGAAGATGGGAAATTTGACCCATGTGGAATATGCTTATATGCTGAATGTAGCCACATAAGTGAGCCCAGGCAAGATGAATATAAGAACCATCCAGCCAAACTACATCTTTGTGGGTAAAAAAAAAAAGTGATTACTGTTTGAAGTCACTAAGTTTTGGAATGGTTTCTCATGCAGCAAGAGAAAGCCAATGTGTCCTCACTTCTCCTCTCTTCTGGACCGTGAACATTTTTTGAACTATAATCTGTTGTCTCAAGGAAAAAAATTCCTCCCTTTTTTATTTGCTTCAGGTTTTATCAATGGGTTTTGAATTTGCTTTATTCATTTATGAAGTAAACTTCTGTTTAAAGAAGTTTGAAATTAACATAAAAATATTTTAAATGATTTACACATTGTTTTCTTAGTTTTTGAGTTTTTAAAGTTTGTTCAAATCTGTTAGAGATATATTATTTATGTGAAATTTATTTTTGATGGAAATATTCACCAAAGAGATTTGCAATAAAAAGTTATATTACTTGTACAGACAGTTCCCCTTGCATGATGGTTTTTACTTATGATTTTTTGACTTTACGACTTTACAGGGATGCTAAGGTGACACACATTCAGTAGAAACTGTATTTCAAGCTTTGCATTTCAATCTTGTCACAGGCTAACCATATGCAGTATGATACTCTCTTGTAATGCCAGGCAACAGTAGCGAGCCACAGCTCCCAATCAGCTATATAGTCACAAAGGTGAAAAACCAGAACACTTAACCACACTGCATGCACCATTCTGTTTTTACCTTTCAGTACAGTATTCAATAAATTACATGAGATATTCAGCACTTTATTATAAAATAGGCTTGTTAGATGATTTTGCCCAACTGCAGACCAGGGTAAGTATCCTGAGCATGTTTTGAGTAGGCTAGGCTAAGCTATGATCTGTGATAGGTTAGATGTATTAAATGCATTTTCAAACTTACCATATTTTCAACCTGCAATGGCTTTATGGGGACGTAACCCCATCATAAGTTGAGAGAGATGTGTATATAATGTAAATGCAAAAGATACATGAATATTATTTCTAAAAATTTAAAACAAAGAACTTAAAAATTTTTTCAAGTTATTATATTTGATCAAACTAGAAATTCTAATTTTTAAGAAAAATTTCAAATAAGATGGTAATTAGTAATTTTTAATGTCAACGAGCAAGTTATTTGAAAATTACTTTGATAGAAACATTTGATTTTAATTTCTGAAAAATTAATAGTTTGTTTTGTATTAACATAAATTTTATGTCCAAAGTGGCACACATAGTGAAGTTTCCAAAGAAAAATTGGCAACATTAACCACGAATGTGCTTTTTTTTCATGTAATATGTTTATGGTTACAAGTGTACTATGTTCTTTTACATTTCTAGATTGTGGTAGATTTTCAGTCTGTAGTTCCCAAATTGGGAAAACTACACTATTTAGATTTGTCTAAAGTCACAGTAAAATCAGAGAAGTTTCAGAAATTAAGAATATTAAAATTTATTCAATAACAAATTTTAAAAACAAGTCTATAGTCTTTATTTTTATTCAAATACTGTATATGGATTTTCAGTTGGTATCTCTCTTACTGGAGGTTAGCACTATACTTGTCTTTTAAGAATTGTATTTATGTTTTTTTAGTTTGTTTAATAGTTGTATGCATTCATAAGTATTAGGGTTGAGTTTTGCTAATTTTAAACTGACATGAATACAATCTTACTTCATATATTATTTTGTGTTGAGTCTTTTGCTTCATATTATACTTACAAAATTAATCCCCATTTTTGCATGCATTTAAAATTTTTAATTGAAATATAGTTGATTTATAATGTTATAGTAATTTCAGGTGTACAACATAGTGATTCATATTTTTATAGGTTATACTCCATTTAAAGTTATGATAAAATATTGAGTATAATCCCATGCTATACATTATATCCTTGTATCTTATTTTTTTTCTACCTACTAGTTTTTACCTTAATCTCCTTCTCCTATCTTGCCCACCCCCAACCCCTCCTCACTAGTAACTAATAGTTCTCTGTATCAATGAGTCTGTTTCTTTGTGATATTCATTCATTTATTTTATTTTTTAGATTCCACAATTAATTGAAAACATACAGCATTTGTCTTTGTCTGGCTTACTTCACTAAGCATAACACCTTCCAGATCCATCCATGTTCTTGCAGATGGCAAAATTCCATTCTTTTCTATGTCTGAGTAATATTCAATCGTATGCCACTTCTTTATTCGTTCATCAGTTTTTGGACACTTAGGTTGCTTCCACATTTTGAACATTGAAAGTAATGCTTCTGTGAACATTGGGGATTGGGGTGTATATATATTTTCAAATTAGTGTTTTTGTTTTCTTCAGATCTATATCAAGGAGTAGAATTGCTGGATCATGTAGTAGCTCTATTTTCAGTTTTTTGAGGAACGTTTATACTCTTTCCCAACAACAGTGTACAAGGGTTCCCTTTTCACCACATCCTTAATAACATTTATTATTTGTTGTCTTTTTGGTAATAGCATTCTAACAGGTGTGAGGTGATAGCTCATTGTGGTTTGGATTTGCTGATTAAATAAAATTTATATTTTGTCAGGACAAAAAATTTTAAACATAAATTCTCTCTCTATTTTCATTTGGACATCCTTCCTCCATCCCTAAGGTGCAGTGTTCATTTGCATTATACCATAACTGGACCTCCTCAAAGATAGGAATACCTATTCAACTGCAAAGATCATTTTTCCCCTTTTTTCTAACACTAGAAATGTAACTTCTTGGAATGTTAGCATCCTTTCCTATCATTGTAAAAGATTAGCATCCTTTCCCATCTCTGTAAAGAATCATAGTGACTTGCTGCTAGATTTGTACATGCTTACTTTGACTGTGTATTTTTAGTGAATGCTATGTAAAGTGTCAGTTTGTCATTTTGGTGTACAATTTTTCATCTTGAAAATGACTGTGCCTTTGAATTCTAAAAGATGGGACTTCTCACAGCTTCTGAGGGTCTGTCTCCCAGGTTATAATCCGCAGTTTGGCTCCAATAAAATTCTCTTATTTTCCTCTTAACTTGATCATTAATTGCATTTTTATCAACATGCTGATGATTAGTGATGTTGAGCATCTTTTCATATGGCTGTTGGTCATCTGTATGTCTTCTTTGAAAAAATGTCTATTAAGATCTTCTGCCCATTTTTAAAGGGATTGTTTATCTTTGATATGGAGTTGTATGAACTCTTTATATATGTTAGATATTAACCCCTTATCAGGCATATCATTTGCAAATATCTTCTCCCATTCATTAGGTTGTCTTTTCATTTCCTTGATGGTTTAACACACTGTGCAGAAGATTTTGTTTAACTGGGTCCCATTTGCTTATTTTTGTTTTTGATTCTCCTGCATGAGGAAACATATACAAAAAAGTCACTAAGATTTATGTCAGTGTACTGCCTATATTTTCTTCTAGAAGCTTTATGGATTCACTTCATACATTTAGGTTTTAATCCATTTTGAGTTTATATTTGTATATGGTGAGAAAAGTTCTAATTTCATTCTGTTACATGTAGCTGTCCAGTTTTCCCAATACCACTTATTGAAGAGATTGTTTTTTCCCATTGTACATCTTTGCCTCTTTTGTCCTAGATTAATTGACCATATGTATGAGCATTTATTTCTGGGCTCTCTATTTTGTTTCATAGATCTATATATCTGTTTTTGTGCCAGTAGCATAATGTTTTGATTATTGTGGCTTTGTAATATAGTCTGAGGTCAGGGAGTGTGACACCTCCTGCTTTCTTCTTTTTCCTCAAGATTGCTTTGGCAATTCAAAGTCTCTTGTGGTTTTATACAAATTTTAGGATTATTTGTTCTAGTCAAGTGAAAAATGTCATAAGTATTTTAATATGGATTGCATTAAATCTGTAGATTTTTTTGAGTACTATGGACATTTTAACAATGGAGGTTCTTTCAATCCATGAACACAGGATATCTTTCCATTTATTTGTATCATCTTCAGTTTTCTTCATCAGAGTCCTGTAGTTTTCAGAGTATAGGTCTTTCACTCTCTTGTTTAAGTTTATTGCTTGGTATTAGATTCTTTTTGATGTGATTTCAAATGGGATTTTCTTGCATTCTCTTTCTGATAATTCATTAGTGTATTGAAATGTAACAGAAATCTGAATATTAATCTTGTATCCTGTAACATTTCAGAATTCATTTATTAGTTCTGAAATTTTTTTGTTGGCAACTTTAGTGTTTTCTCTATATTGTGTCATCTCATCTACAAATAGTGTTTTACTTCTCCCCTTCCAATTTGGTTGCCTTTTATTTTTTTTCCTTCTCTGATTGCTGTGGCTAGGTCTTCCAATACTATGTTAAATGGAAGTGGTGAGAGTAGACATCTTTGTCCTATTCCTGATTTTAGAGGAAAAGCTTTCAGATTTTTACCGTTGAGTATGATGTTAGCTGTGGGTTTGTTTTAAATGGCCTTTATTGTGTTGAGATATGTTCCTTCTATACCAACTTTGATGAGTGTTTTTATAATGAATGGATGTTGAATTTTTTCAAATGCTTTTTCTGCATCTATTGAGATAATTATGTGATTTTTGTTTTTTGTTTTGTTAATGTGTTGTATCACATTGATTGATTTGCAGATATTGAATCATCCTTGCATCTCTGGAATAAATCCCACTTGATCATGGTGTATGATCCTTTTTACATATTGTTGAATTTTACTTACTAATATTTTGTTGAGGATTTTTGCATCTGTATTCATCAGGAGTATTGTAGTGTCTGTCTGTTTTTGGTATCAGAGTACTGTGTCCTCATAAAGTGAATTTGGGGGTGTTCACTCTTCTGTAATTTTTTGGAATAGTTGAGAAGGATCTATATTAACTCTTTTTTTGCATGTGTCATAGAATTACCCCATGAAGCTATCTTGTCTGGGATTTTTGTTTGTTGGGATTTTTTTTTTATTACTAATGGATTTTTGATGTTAGTAGTTGGTATGCACAGATCATCTGTTTCTTCCTGATTCAGTTGAGAAGACTATATGTATATCTTTTTTAGGAATTTATCCTTTTCATCTAGGTTGTCCAATTTGTTGGCATATAACTGTTCATAGTATTCTCTTATGAGTGTTTGCATTTCTGTGGTATTGGTTGTAATTTCTCCTCTTTCATTTCTTATTTTGTTTAATAGGGTCCTCTTTATTTTTGTCTTAATGAGCCTGGCTAAAGGCTTATAAATTTTGTTGATCTTTTTGAAAACCAGCTCTTGGTTTCATTGAACTTTTCTTTTTTCTTTTCTTTTTTTTTTTTTTTTTTTTGGTCTCTCTCTTTTTCTTTTAAATTACCACTCTGATCTTTATTATTTCCTTCCTTCTGCTTACTTTGCACTTTGTTTTTTCTTCTTTTTCTCATTCCTTTAGATAGTAGGTTAGGTTGTTCATTTGAGATTTTTTCTGTTTCTTGAGGTAGGCCTGAACCAATTCCCCCTTAGAACTGCATTTGTTGCATACCATAGTTTTGAAAAATTGTGTTTATATTTTCATTTGTCTTGGGGTATTTTATGATTTACTCTTTGATTTCTTTATTAACCTGTTGTTTTTTTAATAGCATGTTGTTTGGTCTCCATGTGCTTATGTTTTTCCCATTTTTGTTCCTATACTTGATTTCTAATTTCATATCATTGTGGTTGGGAAAGATGCTTGATATAATTTCTATCCTCTTATATGACTGTGCAATAGAGAAAGACAAATGTCATATGATATCGCTTATATGTGGAATCTCAAAAAAGAGTACATATGAACTTAAATACAAAACCAAAATAGAGTTACAGATGTAGAAAACAAGCTTATAGTTACCAGGGTGAAAGGGGGGGGGAGGGACAAATTGGGAGATTGGGATTGACATATACACATAATATACATAAAATAGATAACTAATAAGTACCTACTGTATAGCACAGGGACCTCTACTCAATACTCTGTAATGGCCTATGTGGGAAAAGAATCTACAAAAGAGAGGATATATGTATATGTATAACTGATTCACTTTGCTGTGCACCTAAAACTAACACGACATTGTAAATCAACTATACCCCAATAAAAATTTTAAAATAAATAGAAATTTTTTTAAAAGGACAAAAATGTAAAATAATTTCTGTCATCTTAAATTTGTTGAGACTTATTTGGTGGCCTAGAATGTGATCTATCCTGGAGAACATTACATGTGCACTTGAAAGGAATGTGTATTCTGTTGTTTTGAGATAGAATGTCCTGTATGTATATATTAAATCCAACTGGCCTAAGTGTCATTTCAGGCCACTATAATTTTTACTTATTGATTTTCTGTCTGGATGATCTGTTCATTTATGTAATTAGTTTTTTAGAGTTCCCTGCTATTATTATATTATTGTCGATTTCTTCTTTTATGTCAGTTAATACTTGCTTTATATATTTATGTGTTCACATGATTATGAATGTTATATCCTCTTCTTATATTGATCCCTTTATCATTATATAATGCCTATCTTTATCTCTTATTACAGTCTTTGTTTTAAAGTCTACTTTTTCTGATACAAGTATTGCTACCCCAGCTTTCTTTTTGTTTCAGTTTACATGGAATATCTTTTTCATCTCCTTACTTTCAGTCTGTGTGTGTCTTTAGCACTGAAGTGAGTCTCTTGTTGGCAGCACATAGATAGGTGCTGTTTTTTGTTTTGTTTTGTTGTTTGGTTGGCTTTTTTAATCCATTCAGCCACCCTATATCTTTTGATTGAGGCATTTAGTCCATTGACAAAGAGATTATTGATAAGTATGTACTTTATAGCCATTTTATCATTTGTTTTCTAGTTGTTTTTGCAATTCTTTGTTCTTTTCTTCTTCTTTTAGTCTCTTCCCTTGTGGTTTAATAATTTTCTTTAGTGTTATGTTTGTGTTCCTTTCTCTCTAGTTTTTGTGTATCTATTGTAAGTTTTTGATTTATGGTTACCATGGAATTTATATATGTTGATCTGTAACTATATCTAATTGTTTTAAATTGATAATTATTTAAGTGCAACACATTCTAAATGCTCCACATTTTTTACTACCACCCATGTTTTGTCTTTTTGATATCATATTTTATATCTTCATGTCTATCCCTTGTTTATTGTAGTTGTAGTTGATTTTATAATTTTTGTCTTTTAACCTTTGTACTAGTTTATTTAAGTGGTGGATTCATAGCCTTTAGTATATATTTTCCTTTACTGATGGGATTTTTTTCCTTTCTACAATTTCTTATTTCTTATTATAGTATTGATGAAGTTGTTTTGTTTTTTTTCTTATTTGAGAAGCTCTTTATCTCTCCTTCAATATTTAATGGTAGTTTTGCTGGATAGAGTATCCTAGGTTGTATGTTTTTTCCCTTTCAGCACTTTAAATATATCATGCTGCTCCCTTCTAGCCTGTCAAATTTCTGCTGAAAACAAATCAGCTGATAACCTTATGGGCATTTCCTTGTATGTCACTTTTGTTTTCTTCTCTTGCTGCCTTTAGAATCCTCTCTTTATCATTAACTTTTGCCATTTTAAGTATGATCTCTTTTGGTGTGGGGTGTCTTTTGTTTCATCTTGTTTGGGACTCTCTGTGCTACCTGTAACTGGATGTGTTTTTCCTTCTTCAAGTTCGAGAAGTTTTCAGCCGTAATTTTATCACATACATTTTCAACCCTTCTCTCTCTGTTCTTCTGGAACCTATATAATGTGAATGTTACTACACTTGATATTGTTCTAGAGGTTTTAAAACTCTTCTCATTTCAAAAAATTTGTTTCTCTCTTTGCTGTTCTGATTGGGTGATTTCCATTATTCTATTTTCCAGATTGCTTGTGTGTTCTTCTATGTCTCTTAACCTGCTGTTAATTCCCTCTAGTGTATTTTTACCTCAGCTATTATATTCTTCAACTCTTGCTTCTTTTTTATATTTTCCAGTTCTTTGTTAAATTATCAGTGTGTTCATCTATTATTTTTCCCAGTTAACCTTCTTATTTCTATTACTTTGAATTTTTTATCAGATAAATTACTTACCTCTCTTTCAATAAGATTTTTTCACGGCATTTTTCTTGTTCTTTCATTTGAAACATATTCCTCTGTATTCTCATTTTGTTTAACTTTTTTTGTCTTTATGAAATAGGGTGAAACAGTTACCTGTACCAATCTTGAAGGTGTGTTCTTATGTGGTATTGTCCCTCTGAAGTGTGAATGTGCCCAGTGACTTTGGTGGGAGAGCTGGATCTGAAGTGACGTTGGCTGCATCTTCCCCTTCGGTGTGCTGGCAGCCATCACCTTGGTGGGACATAGGGGTGAAGTTGGAGGTGCTAGAACCAGAGCCAGGTGCAATGCAGGGTTTCTCCTATGCTCAGTGGCCATCAGGGCTCTATCAGGGCCCAAAGTGCTAGAGCAAGAGTCTTGATAGAGTTGGGTTTCTTCCAGGTGTGAAAGCAGTCTCTGCCCTGCAGTTTGCTTCACTCCCTTCTGAGTGTGTGCACCAAAGTATGCACTGTCAGTAGCTGTCTCCACTGTGTCCAGAACAGGGCCAGGGTTCAATCCAACTCTGTTCCCTCCCAGTGCATGCACTCTCTTTGGTGATGACAGCCTTTGCCTTAGTGGGAAGCAGCACCAGAGCAAGAGGAGCTGGAACAGAAGCTTCGAGCAGCCTAGGGGGCATATTGTGGCAGTCATGGCAGGCCAGCCAGAGCAATAGGAGTTTTCAACCTGCAGCCTCCAAGCTGTGACTAGGAGTAAGCATGTCTCAGCACTCACTCTTTAAGAGCAGAATCTAAGTTTCTTACAGCCCTCTGGTAAGTCTTACTGGTTTTCAAATGAGCTAAGGGGGCTTGTGTTCCCAGCGTTGGACCGTAGGGCTGGGGCTAGGGCTAATATGGAGTTCAAACTCCTCACTCTCTAGGAACGATTCCCGAGCCTGTGATATCTCTCTCCTCTTCTGTGTCCCCTGTTAGGGGCACAGGTCCCAATCAGATCTCTTCTTCTCCTTTCCAATCAGACTCTGTGTGGATCTTGCTTTACAGCCTTGATTGTAGAAGAGTTGTTCTTCTAGTCCCCAGGTCAATTTCAGTGAGAGTGATTCTATATGCAGTTGTAGTTTTGATGTGTTTGTGAGGGGAGGAGAGCCCAGCATCCTCCTACTCCACTATCTTGATCTCCCCCATTTACACTTCTTTAATTTTCATTCTTGTATTAATGTAAAAATACTATTTTTCAATGTTACTTTTAGTGGGCATGATTTTTTTCTCACTGAATTTGTTACATTCTTATCCATGAACCAGATGTAAAACATTTTACCAAGTAGAAAAAAAATCATGTAAGTAAATGAAAACTGATTCACTCAGACCTATTTTTTAAAGTTAATTTTTGTTTATTGAATATTTAACATTTTAGAACTGGTTCTGCACAAACTCACTATTTTTTAATTACTCAAGTGAAAATATGACTAATGGGCAAAAAGCTTTGGAGCACATTTCAATGGTAAGACTACAGAAGTAAAGGTCAGGATAAACTGGTTTAACCCCCTACACCCTTTTTGACCTCAGCTTTTCTCTGGAGCATCTAGATCAAAAATAGCAGTAATTGCCAGTTGCCAACTGGTTAGTGGAGCTCTTGGAAAATTCATGTTAAAACTTACTTTGTGTTCAGTAGCACGTTATCTGAAATAAGTTGTATATTTGTGAATTTGGAAAATGCACTTGGATAACCCTCACTTGTATATGCATGAAAGTCTGGAAATTGTCTTTTGGATTCTGTATTTTCAGAACCTCTAATTACCAGGCCAAAAAAAGGAATCAATAATTATTTTTGAGAGAATGTATTTAATCAAATGGAAAGGCATAACATTTATTTATAAGAAGTTGTCAATCATTTTTTCAAAATCACTTTTATGCAGACATGAGACACACCATGTACAAAGCACAAAGCAAGGAGGTAGGGAATATTGTAGATGGGAGGGAAAATACAGTGAATGTAAGAGATTACATATATTGTGAGGAAATATAGTGTGTTCACAATTTCCACTGTCATTGCATGTGTAGAGGGGAACTAAGTAAACATGATGTGATATGAGTTATTTGAGTAAGATATGAAGTTGCTAAAGCAGACCAGGCTAGATATTTTGTAAAGTTTCCTTACTGCTTTCTGATTCTTACCACCTCAAGAATTTTTAGATTGCTTGCCAAGGAAATATGGTTATGTCCATCACAAACATACTTTTCTGCAAAGTGGATGAGTTGTTCTTAACAGTGAACTTTATTTGCTGCTTTTCTGCTCCCTTTATTTGCATTATCTGTTTTCATACTAACTTGCCACTATTGATCTAGCAGATGTTTCCCCCAAACGGCATGAAAAAGCTCACTGATCTAGCCTTTCTAACCCCATTAACATCTATCTAGGTCTGAATTCTGTATTATGTATCTAATATGTTTACCTCTTATCAGCATTGCAAATGACATATTTTAACTTAAGTAATTTTCCCATTCTCATTTGTATGGTTATAATTTAGTATGTAATTGATTAACATTTTTAGATTTCAGGATTATAGTTTCTGTTTTTAGATTTAAGCCAGTTCTAAGGAAAGCCAAATTGTTACAAGCCAATAAATTTAAAAAAAAAAGTGATTGTGATTCTGAACTAATGCTTTTATACTATACCTTGTTTTAATATGTTTCTGTCATCTTAGCCAGTAAGAATATTCCCCTATATAGTTGGCACATATCTTTAGTCCCCTTCTGCAGTCCAATGCCACTTGTTTACAAATATGGCATGCTTAAGAAATGCATGCAAAAATCACAAAATTTTGCAAATGCCAACTGCATAACAAATTGTTACTGACACAGTAACATTTCAACTCTTGCAGTTATGGCCCTTTGTCACATGCAGAAATTAATTTGTTGAACAAGGTGATTGCAGAGCAGATTATAGAGATATAAATATTAGTTGGAAATTCAGCAGTATCAGTTATCATTAAAATTCTCTGTGATTTGAATGGTCATAGATTTCTTCACTGAACCCATTGTACCTTGATGAAAAGTGCTGTCTTATCTGATAAAAGGAAGAAAAAACTGGCTTTGGCTTTGAGTTTCTAGAATGCCGATCTGTATTCATAGGATTGCAATAAATTTAAACCAGTAGCACTACAGCATGCTAACAATTTAATACTTAAAGGTATCTTAATAAGAATAAAATTTATTTTCAATTTTTGGAGTGTTTTCTTATATGTGAAATAGATATTATATACTGCTTTTATTTCCCTTTCATTAACTTATTTAATATCTATTATTTCATATAACTTTAGAATATAATAGAAAATATCTGAAATATAAAGAAAACAGTATAGAAATCATTTCTAATGCTTTAGTTTTCTGTTTACTACTTCAAAAATCCAAGAAGTAACTGAGTAGGAGGAAAATGACAGTTACATATGTCACTAATTCAATATAATGTCAAAAAAGAACTCATTCATCATATAATATTTATCAATACAGTATTAGTTTGATAGACCAATTTCCAAAGTAGTGGACAAATGCTCATTTCTGATAACTAGAAAATATGTGAAAAAATTAAGGATACAAATTTTAATTACTGCAATTATAAAAGTTTTGTCTTTCTAAAATTATTTAAAAGCCTCTCACAGTGTTGTATTTCTAATCTAATCTTCTGCCATTCTTTCAATTTTATTTATTTATTTATTTATTGGCTGCATTGGGTCTTTGTTGCTGCACACGCGGTTTCTCTAGTTGGAGTGTGTGGGGGCTACTCTTCATTGCAGTTCATGTGTTCTTCATTGCGGAGGCTTCTCTTTTTGCGGAGCAAGGGCTCTAGGAATGCAGGCTTCAGTAGTTGTGGCACACAGGCTCAATAGTTGCAGCTCACAGGTTCTAGAGTGAAGGCTTAATAGTTGTGGCACATGGACTTAGTTGCTCCAAAGCATGTGGGATCTACCTGGAGCAGGGACTGAACCTGTGTCCCCTGCATTGGCAGGTGGATTCTTAACACTGTGCCACCTAGGAAGTCCCCATTCTTGCAACTTTTATTGATCAGATTTTCTTATTTTATCTGTCAAGAAGTTCTTGATCTATATGTAACTCTGGCATATATTACAAATTATGTCTTCAGTTATTTTTATAGATTAACGTTTCAGAGATTTCATTTTGAAAGAATAGCATACCCAAGTCACCTGCTGACTAGTATAGTATACAGAACCTCTTTGAATGTACTTGATAAATATTTATAATTCTTGTAGGGACATCTGATGAGCTTCAAACATTACTCCTCCCCCAAAAACAAGCAAAAGGAACACAAATATATTTATATTATTAAAAGCAATCCTTGATAAAATAGGTGATCTTTTTTATATTGATGAATTGAGTAGAGTTTATGTAAAGTTTTGTTTCCCTTATTCATAAAGGGAAACAGTTATACTGTAAATAAGAAAGGCAGTTTGAAGAGGTTAAGAGCCTAGACTTTGGAGCAAGACTGCTTGGAAACAGCCAGATTCCATCATTTATTTGCTTGTGAGCCTTGTCATAAACTTCACATGAAAATGGGAATAATACCTTTCTAAGAAGATTATTTTGAGGATTTAATGAACTAGTGAATAGCATAAAATAAATACTGCCTCCTTGTTAACCTTAATCCTAGTGAAAGGAATGCTCATACTTCCTTATAAGTCTTGCTTCATTATAGGTCATCATGCATAGTCACTTCATTTTCTACCATTATTTTATTTTAACTTAATCTGTCTTATATTTATCTCATTTAACCTTGCTATATTATATTAATGCTTATAAGTGTATTTAAATCCTAAATGAAGTAATATGACTTTAAATAAAGAAGAGCTTTTTCCCTAACACTGTAGCATCACTTATTATTTTAATTAAAACCTGTATGTTTTAATAAATGTAAATATCATTACCTCTTTTGAAAGTTTCAATAGCAAAAATACATACAGCTTTTTAAATTATAAATTAGTAGTAATATAGAATAACATTGTCCTGTAATAATTCAACTCTCAGTTATTTGCAAAATTTGAGGACAGAAAGTGGTAAAAAATATTCTGAAGAGCTGAGTAAAATTAATGTTAGTACATGATTATGCTGTTTATATCACATTAAAACTTATTTTACTGTATTATGTGCTATGCAACAGCTTCCCACTAGCCATCTATTTTACATTTGGTAGTGTATATATGTCAGTGCTAGTCTCTCACTTTGTCCCAGCTTCTCCTTCCCTCACTGTATCCTCAAGTCTGTTGTCTATGTCTGCATCTTTATTCTTGCCCTTCCACTAGGTTCATCAGTACCGTTTTTTTACATTCCATATATCTGCGTTAGCATACAGTATTTGTTTCTCTTTTTCTGGCTTACTTCATTCTATATGACAGACTCTAGGTCCATCCATGTCTCTACAAATGTCCACTTTTGTTCCTTTTTATTGCTGAGTAATATTCCATTGCATATATGTGCCACATCTTCTTTATCCATTCATCTGTTAATGGACATTTAGGTTGCTTCCATATCCTGGCTATTGTAAATAGTGCTGCAATGAACATTGTGGTGCATGTATATTTTTGAATTTTGGTTTTCTCAGGGTATATGCCCAGTAGTGGGATTGTTGGGTCATATGGTAGTCCTATTTTTAGTTTTTTAAGGAACTTCTATACTGTTCTCCATGGCTATATCAATTTACATTCCCACCAACAGTGCAGTAGGATTCCCTTTTTTCCACACCCTCTCCAGCATTTATTGTTTATACAATTTTTGATGATGGCCAATCTAATTGGTGTGAGGTGATACCCCATTGTGGTTTTGATTTGCATTTCTCTAATGATTAGTGATGTTGAGCATCTTTTCATGTGTTTGTTAGCCATCTGTATGTCTTGTTTGGAGAAATGCCTATTTAGTTCTTCTGCCCATTTTTGGATTGGGTTATTTGCTTTCTTGACATTGAGCTGCATGAGCTGCTTATAAATTTTGGAGATTAATCCTTTGCCAGTTGCTTCATTGGAAAGTATTTTCTCCCATTCAGAGGATTGCCTTTTTCTCTTGTTTATGGTTTCTTTTGTTGTGCAAAAGCCTTTAAGTTTCATTAGGTCCCATTTGTTTACTTTTGTTTTTATTTCCATTACTCTAGGAGGTGGGTCAAGAAGGATCTTGCTTTGATTTATGTCATAGAGTGCCTATGCCTATATTTTCCTCTAAGAGTTTTATAGTGTCTGGCCTTATATTTAGGTCTTTAACCTATTTTGAGTTTATTTTTGTGGATGGTGTTAGGAAGTGTTCTGGTTTCATTCTTTTACATGTAGCTGTCCAATTTTTCCAGCACCACTTATTGAAGACACAGTCTTTTCTCCATTGTATATTCTTGCCTCCTTTGTCAAAGATAAGGTGCCCATATGTGTGTGGGTTTATCTCTAGGCTCTCTATTCTATTCCATCAATCTATATTTCTGTTTTTCTGCCAGTGCCATACTGTTTTGATTATTGTAGCCTTTTAGTATAGTCTGAAGTCAGGCAGCCTGATTCCTCCAGCTCCATTTTTCTTTCTCAAGATTGCTTTGGCTATTCAGGGATTTTTGCATTTCCATACAAATTGTAAAACTTCTTGCTCTCATTTTGTGAAAAATGCCATTGGTAATTTGATACGGATTGCATTGAATCTGTAGTTTGCTTTGGGTAGTATAGTCATTTTCACAATGTTGATTCTTCCAATCCAAGAACATGGTATACCTCTCCATCTGTTTGTATCATCTTTGATTTCTTTCATCAGTGCCTTGTATCTGCATACACGTCTTTTCCCCCCTTAGTTAGGTTTATCCCTAAGTATTTTATTATTTTTGTTGCATTGGCAAATGGGAGTGTTTCCTTAATTCCTCTTTCTGCTCTTTCATTGTTAGTGTTTAGAAATGCAAGAGATTTCTGTGCATTCATTTTGTATCCTGCTACTTTACTAAATTTGCTGATTAGCTCTAGTAGTTTTCTAATGGCATCTTTAGGATTTTTTATGTATATTATCATGTCATCTGCAGACAGTGATAGTTTTACTTCTTTTCCAATTTGGATTCCTCTTTCTTTTTCTTCTCTGATTGCTATGGCTAAAACTTCCAAAATTATGTTGAATAATAGTGGTGAGGCTGGGAACCCTTGTCTTGTTCCTGTTCTTAGAGGGAACGCTTTCAGTTTTTCACTGTTTAGAATGATGTTGGCTGTTGGTTTATCATATATGGCTTTTATTATGTTGAGGTAATTTCCTTCTATGCCCACTTTCTGGAAAGTTTTGATCATAAATGGGTGTGGAATTTTGTCAAAAGCTTTCTTTTGCATCTGTTTAGATTATCATATGGTTTTTATCCTTCAATTTGTTAATATGGTGTATCACATTGACTGATTTGTGTATATTGAGGAATCCTTGCATCCCAGGGATAAACTCCACTTGATCATCGTGCATGATCCTTTTAATGTGCTCTTGGATTCTTTTTGCTAGTATTTTGGTGAGGATTTTTCATCTATGTTCATCAGAGATATTGGACTGTAATTTCCCTTTTTTGTGACATGTTTGTCTGGTTTTGGTATCAGCGTGATGGTGGCCTCATAGAGTGAGTTTGGGAGTGTTCCTCCTGCTATTTTTGGAAGTGTTTGAGATGGATAGGTGTTAGCTCTTCTCTAAATGTTTGATAGAATTTGTCTGTGGAACTATCTGGCCATGAGCTTTTGTTTGTTGGGAGATTTTTAATCACAGTCTCAATTTCCGTACTTGTGATTTATCTGTTCGTATGTTCTATTTCTTCCTGGTTCAGTCTTGGAAGGTTGTACATTTCTAAGAATTTGTCCATTTCTTCCAGGTTGTCCATTTTATTGGCGTATAGTTGCTTGTAGTACTCTCTCATGAACCTTTTTATTTCTGCAGTGTCAGTTTCTAGTTCTTTATCATTTCTGATTCTGTTGATTTGAGTCTTCCTCCTTTTTTTCCTGATGAGTCTAGCTAATTGTTTATCAATTTTGTTTTTCATCTCAAAAAACCAGCTTTTAGTTTTATTGATCTTTACTATTGTTTCCTTCATTTCTTTTTCATTTATTTCTGATCTGATCTTTATGGTTTCTTTCCTTTTGCTAACTTTGGGGTTTTTGTTCTTCCTATAATTGCTTTAGGTGTAAGATTAAGTTGTTTATTTGATATTTTTCTTGTTTCTTGTGGTAGGTTTGTATTGCTATAAACTTCCCTCTTAGAACTGCTTTTGCTGTATCCCATAGGTTTTGGGTCATTGTGTTTTCATTGTCATTTGTTTCTAGGTATTTTTTGATTTCCTCTTTGACTTCTTAAGTGATGTCTTGGTTGTTTAGTAATGTATTGTTTAGCCTCCATGTGTTTGTGTTTTTTACAGTTTTTTTCCTGTAATTTATATCTAGTCTCATAGTGCTGTGGTTGGAAAAGGTGCTTGATATGATTTCAGTTTTCTTGAATTTACCAAGGCTTGATTTGTGACCCAAGATGTGAACTATCCTGGAGAAAGTGCTGTGTGCACTTGAGAAGAAAGGGTATTCTGTAGTTTTTGGATGGAATGTCCTATAAATATCAATTAAGTCCATTTCATCTAATGTGTCATTTAAAACTTGTGTTTCCTTATTTATTTTCTTTTTGGATGATCTGCCCATTGGTGTAAGTGGGGTGTTCAAGTCCTCTACTATTATTGTGTTGCTGTTAATTTCCCCTTTTATGGCTGTTAGCATTTGCAGACCCTTTCTTTTTTTCTACTTCTAGGTCACCTATAATTCAAATGTTAGTACAATTAATGTTGTTCCCAAGGTCTCTGCAACTGTCCTCCATTCTTTTCATTCTTTTTTCTTTATGCTGCTCTGTGGCAGTTATTTCCACCATTCCATCTTCTAGCTCACTAGCTCATCCTTCTGTCTCAGTTATTCTGCTAATAATTCCATCTAGAGTATTTTTAATTTCAGTTATTGTATTGTTCATTACTGTTTGTTTACTCTTTAGTTCTTCTAGGTCCTTTTTAAACATTTCTTCTATTTTCTGTATTTTGTTTCTGAAAGTTTGGATCACCTGTACTATCATTACTCTGAATTCTTTTTCAGGCAATTTGCCTACTTCTTCATTATTTGTTCTTGTAGGTTTTTATCTTGTTCCTTTACCTGTAGGATAAAGTAAGATTTCTCTGTGTTCTCATTTTGTCCAATTTACAGTATTTGAGGTCTCATTTCCCTAGGCTGCAGGGTCATAGTTCCTCTTGCTTATGTTCTCTACCCCCAGAGTTGGGGTTGGTCCAGTGTCCTGTGTAAGCTTCCTGATGGGAGGGACAGGTGCCTGCATTCTGGTGGGTGAAGCTGAGTCTTTTCCCTCTGATGAGCATGGTCATGTCAGGTGGTGTGTTGGGGTGTTTGTAATCTTAGTATGATTTTAGGTAGTCTGTGGGCTTATGGGTGGGTTTATGTTCCTGTCTTATTTGTTGTTTGGTGTGAGCATCCAGCAGTAGGAGCTGCAGGCAGTTGGGTGGAGCCAGGTCTTGGATTCAGATAGAGGCCTCTGTGAGAGCTCTGGGCAATTAATCTTCCTGTCGGCCGGGAATCTAGTGCTCCTGTGTCCTAGCCTCAGTGCTCCCACCCCAGAGCCTCAAGCTCGACTTCTAATCAAGGGACCAAGACCCCACAAGCTGCTCTTACTGGCAATAATGGGGACTAAAAAAAGACTATCCAAGCCCCATTCTAATGGTAAAAATTAAATCCAACAAACAAAAACAGAAACAAGGAAACATGTACACATACTAAAGAAACAAAAACAGAACCAAATAAAACAATAAGCAAGAGAAGAGCCAAACAAAAGAACCCCAGAACAAAATGAGACAATCAAAAAGAAAACCAACAAAAACACAAAACCAAAATCACAAGTCTAAAGCAGAGTGCCAACTGAAGAATGAAGCAAAGAAACAAAACAGAGAAAAATGATTAAGAAAAATAAAATAAAATTTAAAAACAGAGAAAGGGGAAAGAACACAGAACAACAGAAGAGCAATGTAGAAATAGAAATATAAACCAGTAAAATAAGAAATATGTTAAATAAAAGAAAAAAAAGACAAAACCCCAGAGAAATGGTGAAAACAAAGTCAAACAAACAAAACAGAAACAAGGAAATGCACACTCATGCAAAAGAAACAAAAACAGAACCAAATAAAACAAAAGCAAGAGAACAACCAGATGAACAGAAGAACCCCAAAATGAAATTAAACAATTGGAATCAGAACTAAAAAAAACACAAAACCTAAAAATGAAACCAAAGCAGTGTGCCAACTGAAGGATGAAGCAAGGAGACAGAACAAACTGATAAAAATATTAAAAATAAAATAAGATAATAAAATAAAATAAAATGGGAAAAAACACAGAACAACGAAATGCAAAGTAGAAATGGAAATATAAAAATATAAAAAACATATTAAAGAAAAAGAAGAAAGAAATAAGGGAAAAGAACACTCCACAACAGAAAAGCAAACTAAAAATAGAAATATATATATATATATAAATTAAAAATTTGTTATAAAACACAAAGATCCCAAAAGACTAAATTAAAAAAAATTAAAACAATGAAAACAAACAAAAAATAAAAAAGTTGAGAAAAAGCCAGAACCAACAACAGAATGTATCAAAACATAATAGAATTGATAATAATAATTACATTTACTTGGGGTCTCAGCTATAAGTGTCCTTGCACATGCTTTGAGCCACAGGCCAACTCTGCCTCTTCAAGGGCCCCTTACCTGCCTCTGGTTTGAACTCTGGACCTGCTGTGGGCACTTGAGGACCACTCAGACTTTGATCTGGCCCACTTCCTGCATGTGCTTGCCCCCAAAGTCCATAGCTGCCAGAGCTAGACCTTTTTCATTTGTGGGAACACATTGTCTACATGGATATTCCATAGACACAGGGTCTACCTAGCTGATCATGGGGATTTAATCTGTATCTTATACAGCTGATGGAAAGATTTTCAGTCTTCTCCCTTAGTCCCCCCATCCCTGGTGTTTGGCTTTGGTTTTATCCCCACCTGTGTATGTGGTCAATCCACAAGAGTCTGGTCCTGAGTCTACCTTGGAGCTCTTGGTCCTGCCTCAGCGAGGACAGGGTGCAAAGTGGTATGACTGCTTGTATTGCGGGAGCCCCTATGGTGGCACCAAATGCACAGGGAAACCAGAGGCCATGGGTGCAAGAGACATTGCCCTAGTGAGGGCCAGCCCTGGCCGGTCTTATTGTGGTGCTCAGCAACAGGCACACAAGTGCCAGCCCTTGAAGGGGCTTTCTCTATTACTCAGCAACTGTCATGAAACAGCCAGCCCTGGAGGGGGCTTCCTTTATTGTTCATCAGCAGGTGTGTGGGGAGAGAGAGGCTACATTAGTGACTCCTCTCCCTGCTTGTTACTCAGCAGTATCGCCTGCTTCCATGGCAGCACAATCTTCCCTGGTAGGCGTTCCCTGATGTAGATTTCCTCTCCCTCAGTCTGTCTCCCCACAGCCAACAGCCATTCTCACCCTGGGTCTGTTCTCTGATACCCACACTACAGCTCCCAGGCCACCTGCACACCTGTGAACAAATGTCTCAGTGCAGGGCATACAGAGCCATGGTACAGACCATCTGTGTATTTCTCATTCTGTCTCATCTGCCATAGATTGGCCACTTCACCTCCTTCCAACAGCCCCAAGTGCCTCTCTTCTGTCCCAATTGACTTCCCCATCAGAGAGGGGGTTTCTCTGTTGGATAGGGGTTTTCTCCAAATTCGGGAATCTCTTCTCTGCTTCAGCTCCCCTGCAACAGGGTGCAGATCCCGTCCTGTTTCCTCTCCTTCTCCTTCTCCCTTTTTCTTTTTTTTTTTTACCCAGTTATGCTGGCATCTTATCTTTATAGTCCTTTCCTGTGTCCAGGATGTTCTTCTAGTGTTCAGCTGGTTTCCTGTGAGAGTTGTTTCATCTATAGATGTACCTCTGATGCATCTGTGGGGAGAGTCAAACTCCATGTCCTTCTACTCCACTGCCATCTTAACTCCCACAATCTCTTATTCTTTACTGCAGTGTAATTGGATCAAATAGAAGTCATTCATTAATTACAGGTTACTCAAGAATTATAAGTTATTTGTTAATGACAGATATTCAATAAACAATCTTGACAAATAGGGCACTTGGTTCAGTACATAGAAACTTAAGCAAGATTTTCATTTATCTCAGATTCAGTAGACTCCTATATATTTCTTGAAGCAATATGCAAGGCTACAAATGAACTGTTAACCAGTTCCTTCAACTTATTACACACTCCTTGAGTGCTAAGTATTGTGATAGACTCTACAAATCTAGACAAATATAGAAACTGTCATCATTTAGCTTGTAATCTATTGTGACTGTCCAACAAATAATGTCAATAAAGACATATTAAGGAAGTGGTAGATGACATGGCAGTATGTAGAAAGAGCTATGGGAAGTGTCCTGAAGGAAGAAGATAATTATTCAGAGGAAGATGAGGAACAATAATGTTTCTAAAATCAAGTGTCTATTCTCATACTCAATAAAAATTGTTCTGCCCAATCTCCTTTTCTTGTTTTTAACTGATCAGCCAAGTTAAATAAGTTATGGAAGAAAATACTGAAATGAGTTTTTATGGAACATTTTTAAATGCAGGAAAGAGAAATTAAAATCCAAAATTATCACCAATGTTTAGAGGAGAAAATTCCGTTTTGGAAATGAGAAACAAAGGCAGAGCAAGAAGACACTCACACCATGATGACACATGAGTAATTAAACACAATATAGTTTATCAAGGATGGAAACTGAGGTTTTAATGTCAACATGCACTTAGAAAACAAGACCTTGTGGTTTGCAAAAAAAGAAAATGAAAGTAAACCAATCTTCATAAAAATAGGAATATAAAACATGATTTCAATGCTTTTAGCCACATGCCTAGGAAAACAGAGAAGTATTCATAATCTGACTAGTTTTGGGAATAGGGGAAAATTACCCAAAAGAAATAAATAGCTCTAACATGGGCCATGCACAGAAAAGCAGCAATAGTTTAACATAAAAATTTGTTTTATACCTATTATATTTGAATATGATATGTTAATTTGAATACATTTCATTTAGTATAATGCCCATAAGGTCCATTCATGTTGTCACAAATGGCAGAATTTTCTTCTTTCTAGTAGCTGAATAATATTCCATTGTGTGTGTATACATGTGTATGTATTAAATATGTACCTATATCCCATCTTATTTATTCATTCACTCATTGATAGACACTTAGGTTGGTTCCATATCTTGGCTATTATGAATAATGTTTCAATGAACATGGGGTCCAGATGTCTCTTTATTTATTTATTTAATACGTGTATTTATTTATTTATTGACTGTGTTGGATCTTCATTGCTGTGTGAAGGCTTTCTTTAGTTATGGTGACCAGGGGCTACTCTTCGTTGTGGTATGTGGGCTTCTTGTTGCAGTGGCTTTTCTTGTTGTGGAGCATAGGCCCTAGAGCACTCAGTCTTCAGTAGTTGTGGCATGTGGACTCAGTAGTTATAGCATGCTGGCTCTAGAGTGCAGGCTAAGTAGTTGTGGCTCACGGGCTTAGTTGCTCCACGGGATGTGGGATCTTCCCAGCCCAGGGATCAAACTCATTTCCCCTGCCTTGGTGGGTGGATTCTTAACCACTGTGCCACCAGGGAAGTCCCCAGATGTCTCTTTAATGTCCTATTTTTATTTTCTTTGGATATATACCCAGAATTGAGATTGCTAGGTCATATGGTAGTTCTATTTTTAATTTTTTGAGGAACTGTCATACTGTTTTCTTAGTGGCTGAACCAGTTTACATTCCCACCAACCACTTTGATCCACATCCTTATCAACTCTTTTCACCTCTTGTCTTTTTGATAAAAGCAATTCTAACAGGTGTGAGGTGGTTTTACCTCACTGTGGTTTTGATTTTCATTTCCCTAATGATTAATGATGTGGGACATCTTTTCCTGTGTCTTTTGGCCTTTTGAAAATCTTTGGGAAAATGTCTATTTTGGTACTTTGCCCATTTTTAATTGGATTATTTGGGGTTTTTGCTATTCAGTTGTATGAGTCCTCTGTCATTTATAGGTGGAATCTTAAAAAAAACCCAACTCACAGAAATATAGACTAGAGGCAGAGGGTAGGGGGTGAGGGAATGGTGAATGTGGTCAAAGGGTTATAAGATGAATAAGTTCTGGGGATGTTATGTATACTATGGTAACTACGATTAATAATACAATATTATATATTGGAAAGATAGTAACAGAGTAGACTTTAAAAGTTGTCACCACACACACACACACACACAAATTGTAACTAATATTAACTATGTGGGGTGATGGATGTTAACTAACTTTATTAATCATTTGCAATATATAAAATCACATTATACACCTTAAACTTAAACAATGTTATATGTCAATTATATCTCAATAAAGCTGGAAAAATAAGTTAAAATAAATAAATTGATTTTAAACTAGGGATGGTTCATTTATTTTGCCTCAAATTGGTAATTGTTATTTTGTTAAAACATTATCTTTTCATAGGATTTCCATATATATCATTATATCTGATATATGATTTAAGATTATTTCTGTGTCCTTTTTCTGTTCACTATTCAGAGAGATTTTGCCATTAAATTTTAGCTGACGAAAAAATAAGCGAGCTGCTTATAAACTCTATGACACACGTGTCTCAGTGTCTCAATTACTTAACATTAAATATAATAAAAACTTAAGAAATTCTGTGAGAGATTTGCTTCCTATGTATTCCTAAATGCAATACTTAAATGTGTCAGCCAGTTTGCTGGTATTCTATGATATCAAATTTTAAGATTCAAGAAAACTGTGTATTAAATATTATTATTTCAGTGGTCCATGCCTCAAGCAATTTAAACTGATGAAAACTTTTCTTTCAAAAGTATAATTTATCTCAACTCATGATTCTCAGCTTGAATTAATTTCTGTAAATGGTTTCTTCTCTTCTGAGGAACCCATGGTATTTCTACTTTCCTTACTAACACTATAACTTATTTCTCTCAACCAAATTATCTTTCCTTTTCTGGTTGACTTTGGTACAGTTTAAACATCAGAAATCTTCCATTTCCCTGAAAAAAAATAGAATAATGTGAGAAGGCTAAGGAGGCTATGGGAAGAATGATGCTGATATATTTTCTAACTCCTTTCTTTTCTCATTGTGATGAGTCAGACTCCCTTTTTTGCTGATTGACCGCTGTCAGCTTTTAAGCCTCACCTCTCCCTCTTTAGCTTCTGTCCCACATGAGAAAGACTGGATGCTCCCTCCTTTGATGCCAGCAGGGAATTCAAACCACAAAAGCCTCTTCCTGTACATGGAAACTCTCAACCTGGCCCTAACCCCTAAAGAAAATTAAAAAACTCAAGCCAGCCTCATGTCCTTGTCCTTTCAAACATTTTCAGATAAATTTGGGAGGCATACCCTGGCCTTCCCAGAACGCTTCATTATATAAGTAATAAAACTTTTGATAACTTCTTGGTGTATGTATGGCCTTATCAGTCTTGCTGTCTGAACCAAATCTGGGATAGGAGTTCATCCAGTGATCACAGGTGACTTCAGTGCTAATCTTTCATCCTGCCTCTGTACTATTTCCTGAATTGGTGTCAATCTCAATAGAGAAGAACAGCACTGGCATTTTCAGGGGAAGGAGTGAGAATAGGAATAAATAAATGAGAGAAAAAACAAAGAGATTCATAGTATACCAGACCGTGGTCAATAGGCTGAAAGAGAGAACTCTTAGGATCATGATATTCATAAATAAATGCTTGCATGAAATTCCTAATAACAATTTTAAAACTGTCTTGCCAAGAGGTAGAATTTGCTTAGGCCTATTATATTAGTTTGTAAGGACTTCCATGGCAAAGTACCACATACTGGGTGGCTTAAACAACATAAATGTTTTGTCTCAAGTTCTAGATGCTAAAAGGGATCAACCTATCAACAATGTTGATTCTGTCTGAGGGGTGTGAGCAAAGATTCTGTACTAGCCATTTATCCTTGCCATGTAGATGTCCACCTTCTTCCTTTGTACACACATCGTCTTCCTCTGTCCTTTTACCTGTCTCTAAATTTCCCCTTCTTGTAAGGACACCAGTCATATTGGATTAGGGCACACCCTAATGACCTCACTTTAGCTTGATTACCTCTGCAAAATTCTTTTCTCCAAATAAGGTCACTTTCTGAGAGGACACAATACAACCCATGACTATCTACTAATTATGTTCAACCTAGTATTACAAAATATAGTATAACCAGGTTGTTTAATGTGTTTCCATTATCCACCTTACACATTACTCTAGTTTAAAGACTTGGGCTAGATCAGATCCCAGATGTCCTCAAGAGTTGTATCTCTCTCTCAAATACTATTTTGTAAACCTGCAGCATCTGTGTCTGTTTGGTTTACCAATATTTTATCAGCACTTAACTATGTTTGATGCATAAAGCATAGAAAATAAATTCTCTTTTTTTGGGTCGTTTTGCTGGCTATCCAGGTAATTTAGGTTTCTATTTAACATGTTTCTCTAAATGCATTGATTGAAATTTGCACTGAATTTATTTGCCTTAATTGCTTATTAACAGAAAAGATAGACAAAATTAAGCCTAGGCTGTGTACTTGGCTTTTGTGTTTATTACTAAGCCCAATTTTTTCAGCTAACACTGTTATTTTACTTATAGGAAGTTAAAGCTCACAGAAAAGTATTTGTACAATTATACAAAAAAAAAAAAAAATCATGTAAACCAGAACCAAGACACAAATCTACTGAAGACTCATATAATTTTCTACTGTATTACACTGCCAGAAGCTGTACATTTACTTCAATTTTATAGCTGAAACTTTATTGGCTTTCTTTCTTTTTATTTGAAACTTCATACCTTTCTTGGTAGAGATCCAGGTTTTCATAATTGTCTAAGCTTCTAAAATGATAAGTTTTTTTTTTTTTTTTTTCAGGCTGAGATTTTAAAAAGAGATATAATGATTTGAGGTGGGAAATAAACTATTGAAAAATACAAAGCATTCTGGGAACCTTGATTTTGAAGCCAAGAGTAACATGCTGACATTCTAAAAAGTGATCTTATATATTTTTATAATTACAAAAAATGCATGTAGGTGGTATATAATTTATAAAA
Source organism: Hippopotamus amphibius kiboko (assembly GCF_030028045.1). NCBI lineage: Eukaryota > Metazoa > Chordata > Mammalia > Artiodactyla > Hippopotamidae > Hippopotamus > Hippopotamus amphibius. The sequence goes on along the minus strand of NC_080190.1, from coordinate 147,143,115 downwards.
TATACTGGTTATTACCTCTACTCAATATCCTATATTTGATTTCCTGATCTATTAAATCTAGAGTGTATCTATCAACCCCCTATTTATGAAAGATAAGGAGTTAAAAAACCAACTCTCATGAACTTTCTGCATTCTCATTCTCAAGTTTCTTATTATATTATTATATTTTTTCAGTTCTCCTTGCTATAGTGACATTACTAATGCTTCTGATGTTCACATTCCTAGTAAAAAATAATCACATACGCCTCCAGCTCTCAATCCAACAAATACAGATGCTCTCTATTTTTCTAAAAACTATTAATTACATTTATAATAAATATGCTACATTTTTTCTTGTACAGATATGAGGAAAACTTGGGTAATATAGAGTTGATGTATCAAACAATATTTGTCAAGTCATCTAGAAAATAATGACACATTATAGATATACTTGGAGAAAAAAAATTATTTATTCTTCCCTTCTTTTTCATACTTTAAGTATATCAAGAGCTGCTATCAATAGGACTCAACTGCTAACCTATATAAAAAGTTACCCTTTCCCAAAGGAATTTATTACATATTTTTTATGAATGGCCAAAGTTACTGGGTACAAAGCTCTGGGACAAAAAATAGGAAGGAGAAAACATAGGTAGTTAGCTCTTTGACGTAGGTCTTTGCAACGATTTTTTTAAATTCTAAAAGCAAAAGCAAAAGCAACAAAAACAGAAAATAACTGGGAATACATCATTCTAAAATGCTTCTGCACAGCAAAGGAAACCATCAACAAAATAAAAAGACAGCCTACTGAATGGGAGAAATATTTGCAAATTTTATATCTTATAAGGGGCTAATATCCAAAATATATAAAGAACTCATACAACTAAATAACAATAAGAACAGGAAAACAACAACAAACAATCCAATTAAAATATTGGAAGAAGGTCTGAATAGGCATTTTTTCAAAGAAGACATATAGATGGCAAACAGGTACATGAAAAGATGTTCAACATCATTAATCATCAGGAAAATGCAAATCAAAACTATAATAAGATATAATTTCACACTTGTTAGAATGAATATTACCAAAAGGACAAGAAATAACAAGTGTTGGTGGGGATGTAAAGAAAAGGGAACTGTTGTGCACTGTTGGTGGGAATATAAATTATTGCAGCCACTATGGAAAACAGTATGGAGGTTCCTCAAAAAATTAAAATAGAACTACCATCTAATCCAGTAATTCTACTTCTGCGTATTATTTAAAAAAAAAAACAAAAACAAAAACAGTAACTCAAAAAGATATATGCACCCCCCATGATCATTGCAGCATTTATATACATATATATACATATATAATGGGATATGATTTGGCCATAAAAAATGAAATTTTGCCACTTGTGACAAAATGTATTGACCTTAAAGGCCTTATGCTAAGTGAAATAAGTCAGGCCAAGACAGACAAATGCCTTATGATCTCTTTTGTATGTGGAATCTTAAAAGAAAAAAAGAAAGAAAAAGAAAGAAAGAAAAAAGAAGAAAAGAAAATCTCACAGAAACAGAGAACAGATTGGTAGACTGGTGCTTGCCAGAGTCAAGGATGGGGAGTTGAAGAAATGGGTGAAGGAGGTAAATATTTATTATATTAAATGAAAAATATTGCTTTATAACCACCCAATTGGAGAGTACTATGACTTACCTGACATACCAATCCATGAGATATTAATAATGGTCCAAAATTCTCTGATTAAAATAAAATATTTTGTAATGTTATAGAAGTATTATAAAAATATTTGATCACTGCAGAAAATAGAAAACAAAAAGATGAGCAAAAATAAGGAAATCACTTCATCAATCATGAATTCTATACCCAGTGAAAACCTATATCAATATTTTAAATTAATGTTATTTATTTAAGTGTAACATCTATAATACAAAGAAAGGCAACAAAGTAATAATTACAAATTAATGTACCAGTGATCAAGAGACAGAACTTCCTTGACATATCTATGTCCAAGAGATAGAAAAGTGGTTGCCAGAGGCTGGGAGGTGAGGGAAATAAGAAAACATTGGTTAAAGGAAAAATAATATATAAAATAAAGTAGTAAAATAAAATAAAATAAAATAAAAATAATCACCATGGGTTAAGTCAGGTCTGGGAGTCTTGGGACAAGCTGAAATTTCCTTCAATAAGAGGAGCCATAGTAACTTATTAGCCTGTATTATCCACTTAGAAGGGATGTTGTATTGGGAGGAAGGAAAAGAGTGACAAGTAGCTTGGACATGTAATGTGGCTTTAGAAAGAGAATATAGATGTAGAAATATAGCACATGACAAATTCAACAGATATTTAGGCAACAAAGTAGGGAACAAATATGGGAAAGAGCAGGCACAGAGATCTAGAAGGTCTGTTAAGCATGCTACTCAGATGCAAATAGAGGTATCTCAAGGACAATGGCCTAGAAGTTTGGCAGTCAAAGCCCAAGAAACAAATTTGTGGGAGATTAATGATCCCATAGCTTGAGGGAATTCATAAATATATAATGTAATTTGTACTGATGTTCTCTGAATGCCAAGGTCTTATATGTAAACAAACAAACAAAAAATGCATCCAATAGTGCATCTGCTAGGAGTTGGTAATCTGTTAGATTTGACTCAAATTTTACCAATAGAAGGAAAGCAAAAGTTACTTTGTGGGAAGACATTCAGGAGTCTTTCTGAAACCTTGAAAATGTTAAAGTATGTGGGCCGAGCGATGGGATTCAGAATGTCCTGCTTGAGCAGTGGAGGAGCTGAGGGTGTGGGGCATGGAGACTATGGGGGCATAGGCAGAGGATTGGCCCTCTCTGGGGGCTCAGCCCCTTTCTCACTTGCACACCTCATATCACCCTGTTTGGCCCTGGAGGATGGCTGGTTAGCCAGAGACGGGTAAGATTCCTCAGGGGAGGAACAACCTAAGACAGGCACAGCTGCAGAGGAGCTAACAGGGGTAGGGCACAGACCCTTCCTCATATCACCCTGTTTGGCCCTGGAGGATGACTGGTTAGCCAAAGACGGGTAAGATTCCTCAGGGGAGGAACAACCTAAGACAGGCACAGTCGCAGGGGGCCAACAGAGGTGGGGCACAGACCCTTAATCCTACTGAGAGAGGTCCCCTGCCCCCAGGGTTGTTTTGCTCTCCATGCCCAGCTCAAATCCACACCTGCTCAACTCAGACCCAGGGGGCAAACAAAGATCATTGCCCCAGTCATGTGAAGCCTTTGATTGTTTATGGGATTAACCTGGGAGTGTTAGCCAAGAAACCAATAAAAACAATGTGGGATGAATCAGCGAGGCTCTTGATCCTAGAGGTCTTGAGCCCCCCGGTCCCATCTTTCTCTTCGGTCTGCGTCTGTGTTTTCTTCAGTCTATGTCTGTGTTTTCTTCAAGCTTGCGGCACCCGTCACTCACCTCGAGTCACCGAGCTGGTCTCGGCATTACTTAAAGATAAGTCCGTTGGGAACCCTTATCCTTACAATTTTGTAGTATGAAATAGGGTTTGGTCAGCAAAATAATGGTGCCCCTATCCTTGGAACTTATAAATATATTTCCTTACATGAACAAAGGGACTTTGCATTTGTGATTAGGGTTACAGACTTTGAGATGGTAATATTATACTGGATTATCTAGGTGGGACCAATATAATTACAGGACTCTACAAGAGTGGAGAACTATTTTTGGATTTGTCAGAGAGAGATTAAAATGAAGAAGAAATCTGAAGCAAGAAAGGGACTCAACCTGCCATTACAGACTTTTAAGCTGGAAGGGGACCAGGAGCTAAGGAATGTGGGTGGCCTAAAGAAGTGGAAATGATCCTCAGCTGATAGCCTGCAAAAACCTGGGATCTCAGTCCTACAACCGCAAGGAGCTGAATTCTACCAATACCTGAATGAGCAAGGAAAAAAGACCCTTACACAGAGCTTCCAGAAAGGAATATTCCCCTCCCAACAGTTAAGTTTAGCCCAGAGAGACTTGTGTCAGACTTTTGACCCACAGGATAAGATAATAAATTTGTATTGTTTTAAGATCCTAAGTGTGTGCATTTTTTTACTCAGAAATAGAGAGTAATGCAAAGATATATGGCTATACCCACAAAAGATGCAGAATTCAGAATTAACTTAATCTTTGCCCTTGATACCAGTCAATAGATATGAGTTGTTTCATGAGCAAGACCACTTTTTGAGAGGGTTAAGAATATACTATTGTAATTTCAATTGAGTGATTTTGCAATGATCAAAACAACTCACAATATATCTCTATTTGGCATAATGCTTGTGCAATTGCTAAGATTAATGTGATTTTAACAGAACTTTCAATAATACTGATATCAGTGATCAAATGTCCTGGAAAATTGAATTTAGAACATCATGAGATATTCTTCTGATGGAAGATAATCAGAAACATCTAGATTTAGTTAATAATCAGAGGATTATTAGTCAGAGGATCTAGCTTTTGTTAATGATCAGCTAATTGTTACATTGAATCAATTTATTGATTCATTTTATAAAGTCAACTTTTTGTAATGGAGGAGGATAAAAGAATTGTCAAGTTTTACATGATTCTGAACAAATTTGTGCTGGATTATACAGTAAACTGAAACATTTCTTTAAAGCCATACTTAAACCATTTTAAATTACACAATTACTATTTTCATTTTTGTCTTTACTATAAATGGTGAAAAAGAAAACAGAATGATATTGAATGATTTATAATTGAATAAAAATTAGGATGGTGACCTTTTTAAAGAGGTTAAGTGGGTTAAACAAAGTTAACTTGCAGATGAACTGGGGCAGGTTTTTTTCTTCAGGGATGCCTGCACATTCAGTACTGACCCATGGCCAAGCTAAGCCAAGATTGGCTAGCTACTGATTTTTCATGTGCTATTTAAAATTTGAAACTCCCTTGGTGGTACCTATGGCCAGCTTGCTTACATTGTTATAGGGACCTGTAAATTGATGGCTTACGGTTGTTTTAGGTAGTTACACAGTCTGGCATAGTTACATGACCAGTGGAGTACAGAAGACCTCTGTAAACTATCACTAAATTCTTCTAAAACCAGATTCTTCTTGGTGGTTACTAGTCCAGAGGCAAAGTACCTCTTGTATTACTTAGAAAGGATCCTGTATTTGAAGCTGCATCTGGAAATCTCTTGGGACTCTTTTGTTTGCCTGTGCTTTCTTTCTGCTACTGTACTATGTCTGTCACCTTTATTAATTCTACATAAAAGTATGCTCTGTAAAGTCTTGAGAGTTCTTTCAGCTTTTCAATCCTGTGAAATCAATGCAGGGCCAAGGGAAAAAACAAAAATTTAACCAAAGATGTCTAAGACCTTTATAGGAAAAATTATAAAAGTTTATTGGAAGAATAGCTAAACAAATACAGTGTATATGCAAAGTAATTATTTTACATAAATATTTCAATAGTACTCAAATTAAGTTATGTAGTCAATGCAATTGCAGTCAGAATCCCAACAGTGTATTCTAAAAATAATTCAAAAGAGAAAAAGGCCAAGAATTGTTCACCTCTTTTATCACTATGCACATCCCCCAGCTTTTATATGAGTTTGCCCCTGAAGGCACCCAGCTGTCTCCCTCGAGGAATTGCCCTCCCCTATGAAGGAGCTTCCCTGAAAAGAAGGTTACCTTGCTTCACTCATGAGGAGCAGAGAATGGCCAGTGACTGACTGAGTAGGATAATTGTTGTCTGCTTGCCTCAACAGAGAACCAACTTTATGGTCAATTAGAGCTTTACAGTTCTCCTTGGAACCAGACTAAAGTTAATTCAGATCCTTGCTTAGCTTTCTTTCCCTGCTCTGTCTGGCATTCCTCATTTCCTTCTCCAGATAACTCTTTCTCAATAAATGATTTAAAGAATAATCCTAATCTATGGCTCTCTCTCAAGAAACCTGTCCTATAACACATGTGATATGAGGTCAGCCTTACTCTAAGGGAAATGTTAAATGTTAAAATTCACAATATATGTATATATGTATGTGTGTGTGTGTATACACTTACACACAGGTGATATAATTACCTTTGCTATATTTGTTTATACCTTTTGGCGATTTCACATAAGAGAATTCAATAAACTATGGTCTAATCTCTCATATTGCCAGTTACAGTGTATTATCAGGATCTCTTTTCACCAGAATGAGTATGGAAAGAGGTATCTTATAGTTGGAGGTGTGTGGATGAAAAGTAGATGAAAAGGATATGCAATGGCTGTCTCAAAAAGAGTTCTGAAGATAGAGTGACTGCTTTGAGTTGTGTCTGTCAAAGAAGCCATTCGATGTGTGAATATTCGGTGTGGCTGAAGAATTATCTTCCTGCCTCTTTTCAGTCTCACTGGCCCTCTCTGCTTTAAAACTTAATGTTCTGTCTAGGCTCCAATAAAGCTAAACCATTTGCTTTACTATAAACCATTAGCTTACTTTATCATAACTTACATTCATTTATATGCCAATTGATGAATCTATTCAAAAAAATAATAATTAGTTGGCCCATTTTAGTAAATACGTATGTACTGAAAAGGGGCATGTTTTAAAATATAACTAAAGTATACATTTTAAAGCACAAAATAGTACAAAGATATAAAATGTATAACTTTTGAGTAAACGCTACAAAGAATACAGACAAAGGATGTGATGAGCGAAACAAAAAGGGAGATTCTAAATGAAGAGACAATGTTAGAACCCACTTTGGACAAAAACTGACATTTAATCCAGGGCTTTTAGATTTGAATTTGCAAAGATTAGATATGAAGGGCATGTCAAATACAGAGATTTAGAAAGGTACAATGGATACTTAGAGAATATGTGTAATTCAATTCGATGTGTACTTGCAGAAAAAAGTTTGAGAAGGTTAATTGAGGTGAGACCTTGAAAATTATTAAATTATTTATGAAGATGCTTGGAGTCTGCCTTGTAGATAATGAAAAATACCATTGAAAATAGTAGGATGTTGACATGCCAAATTGAAAATAGTTGCCATCTACAAGACACTCTCCTAAGAACTTTAATATAATACTTATTTGAGAATCATGAAAACTGTATGAAAAAAGTTAGAAATCAGAGTTGTAAGGACTATTTAACTTTTACATGGTGACAGTTCAAGAGATATGAAATGGTTTAGAACCAAAATTTTATGAGTATCCATTTTAGTTTTCTAACTTTAGTCAATTCAAGTTAATTTTATATGGTCATAGAATAAAGCAGCTTTAAAATTGCATTGATCAATTTTATGCCTTGTGATGAAACTGTAGGTTTATGATCTTTAATACCCAAACAGCTATACTTCTCATAGAATAAATATTATTATATATAAGACTGGATGTCCTAGTTGAATTGCCATTTGAAAATAAATTTCAGAATTTAAGTTATTTGTGTAAAAACAATATTAAGCTTATTGTTTTGCAGCAAGTTCTCTGGGATCTTTAATAATGTAAGGAGATTGTCATTTTATTATTTTTTTAAAAGAACTCACTTAGCTTTCATGTTTCTGTCAATTCAACACTTCTGTTTTCATCTTCATTATCAAAGTCACCAAGAAATCCACTGTAGGTTTTTTTTTTTGCCAAAGAATTTAGAAGAAAACATGGTGAAATTGAACGGAGGCATAGACCCTTTCTGTTTGAGATCAGGACATGAGGGAACAGAGGCAGAAACACCTCTGGTATTAACAAGCTACAGATAGTTGGCCTCAAGCACTGTGCAAGGTGCATTGGAGGAAGCAAAATTCCTTAACAATGCATTAATACAAACAGTACTAAAATACACTTGGTATAAACCTAAGCAGAACCGATATCTACTATGTGAAGCAGGAAGTGTGGGTGACAGTGTCTGATTTGATTCCAACATTTGAGAAGCTATACAGAGCTCAACAAATGCTATATCATGTTAGTAAGTAATTGTGATTATATAAGAATGAAATAAAAACATGATTTTTTTTCCTTCAACTTATCCCTATATTTTTTCAAATTATTTTAGATCATTACAAACTATTTTAACGCTTGAAATTAAAAAAAAAAAACAACAATAATGTTCCAGTGAAGGTGAGGAGCAACTGTAACCCTCATGCTTTGCTTTCAGAAATGAAAAATAGAACAGCCACTTGGGAAAACAGCAAATTTTAGAAATTTAATATATATTTATCTTATGACCCAGCAATCCTGCTCCAAAGTAATTACCCCAGGATAATAAAAATGAATACTCACACAAAAATATGTATGTGAATATTTATAGCAGCTTTATGCATAATTGCCCCAAACTGGAAACAACCCAAATATCCTTCAGGTGGTGAATGAACATATAAAACTGTTTCATATCTATACAGTGAAGTAGAACTCAGCCACAAAAAGGAACAAACTGTTGATAAATGCAACAACACAGATGACTTTCAAATGCATTGGGATAAGTGAAAGAAGCGAGACTTTAAAATCTTCTTACTATATGATTCCATTTATATGATATTTTCAACTATGGTAAAATCGTAAGTCCAAAAAGTAGATCAGTGGAGGTGGAGGCACAGCCAAGAAATTTCGGAGTGCTGATGCCAGGACCTAAGAAGAGGTTCTGTAATGCTCCCTTACTCATGACAAGCTGACATAAGGAAGAAACAGAGAGCACTTACTCTCTATCTATTACTCCAGATGTCTTCTTCCCATTCCTGACAAACAGCTCCCACTGTCAAAACTTCACTGGAGGTCAGGAAGGGCTTCTGGGAAGTATACTTTTCAGGATCCTAGCTACCTACCCCCAAACATTTACATAGTGGAGCACAAAAGGGTGGGAGAAAGGAAACAAAGTGACTTACATATACTGTTATTTTGTGTTTTCTAGAATTTGCAATACATCAACATTTATCATGTCAGTATATAACACATATAACAGTATGTGAGGTTCTTTTATTTGAAAAGATTACTCCTAAATCAGATGTGAGTTTAAAAGGGATCATTTTGCATTTGTTAAGAGAATAAATATGTTCTTATTAGTTTCTTAACAATATCTTGTCACCGATAATACTGGAGATTATTTTTTAGAAAAAATATTTCTTGACAGTTAGATGTAGAACCAAACCATGAAGCCATGGATCTAAATGTCCTGGACTACTTTAGCTGTCATAGATATTTTATGTACCGTAAGTCTTCATCACTGGAGAGACTATTCCTTGGAGTGTGTTTAAATGTTTTTCAAGAAAAGGTGTGTAATTGAAAGGAAAGAAGGTGTGAGTGAATGTGCAGTAATTTAGTAACTGTAGTAGTGAGAGAGTCTTATTAACCTTGTGAAAACCATATGTATTGTAACAGAAGCACCCTGCTCCATATGTGAATCACTAAACTCAGATATTGTTTCTTATATACCCAGCATGTTTCTGGAACTCATCACGGGGAAAGAAAAACTGCTTCCATTCCTAGCTTGGATTTTCTCCCTCATTCTGAATTATGAGAAGTCTCACATAAACAATTAACCAACTCATAAATTATAAGAAAAAGTTTTTTTTTTACCCCTCAAAATCAGTTTAAGATGAATCTGAGTTGATGTTGACAAATGATCCATTTTTAGAAACTTCTGTTGCTAGCTCACTGCAGTGAAGAAGGAAAATCCTCAAAAGCACATTAGGTTATCACTGTCGAGTTCTGTAATCAGATCTAGGTTATTCCACATGCACGCATTCTACCTGTACCATCAACTAGGCAAGCTCTAGATTAGTTACAAAAGAAAAATATATTTTTCCACACAGTTTCTTTTTTCTATTGCCCATGAAAAACCAATTCTTTTTGGCACTGAATCCATACTGATTTCAATAGCAATCTATAAGTAAAACCATACTCAAATTAATAAAAAGAGCCTGACTCAATTAAAAAATACTTCTAAATGAAAGTCAACATATTTTAATTCATAAAATTATTTGAAAGAAGGATTTGAGATGGTATTTAATTCAGTTTAATAATTATAGCTCAATAGAAGCAAAGACAGATGAGGACATGAACCATTTGTTAAAATGTGTAGCATTAGAGTAAAGGAGTTGCAACTTTCACTGAAACAGGAAAAGAAAATGACACTAGAGATAACTCTTGAGATTAGTATGAAAGCAGCTAAGGATTCACTTCCTGACTGTCCTCAGTATTAAACTTGTATACGTGGCCATTTGGTAAGACTAAGATCCAGAGTATACAGTTCTGTAATGGAGGAAAGGAGAGAACGTATGGATTAGTTACCACAAAGAATGTTTCAAAATGACAATTATAAATAAAATATTTCTGTAGACTAATCCATGATAAAATACTTTTGGAAAGCATACATCTTTAACTGCTGATCTACACAGCTTATAAAGTTTACATAGCATTTTAAAATGGGGAAATGGATAGTGATGCTAGGATTCCACCAGTTTAACAAGCATGGAAAGTTAGTGATGATGCAAAACACTAGAATGATTAGTGAGGAAGAAAGCAGTATTCGTGTTGCAACAGAGCTAATAGTCTAAATAAGGCCATAAAGGTAGATTGACAGAAAGTAAATGTACAAAAAAGTAGGAAGTGCATCAAGAGTGGAGAATTGGGAAAAAATATATTCCTTAGAGATAAGAGATTAAATGATATTAAATTTATTTATTTTTCTATCTACATATATATGCATATGTGCACATGTGTGTATATATATTTATTAGTAGTAATATTTTTATTTTTAATTTACACTAGTATCCCAACGGCCTGCAAGGTTCTCAAAGGCAGTTATGGGGTGACTTTGACCTATTTAAATCCCTGCACCCAGTTTTGTTCCTGACATGTATTATATATATGTATACACTCAATGGATATTTGTAAATTGATTAAAGAATGAGTCACAAATTTTATGAGTTTGAAGTTAGTGTATTTCCTGTGAAAACAAATGAACAATGACTGAGACAATTAGAGACCATTGATAAAAGCATGAATGAAGACATCTCTGGCTTTGAAGGGCTCACAATTTCACAATTTCTGAGTCATATGTCATATGTGTGTGTTTGTGTGTGAGATAGATGATAGACAGACAGATAGGTATGTTCTTTGTATTCTTTCTGTATATAAGTGTGTGATGGTGTCTGTGTGTGCACACGCCCACATCTATGTACACACATACTACTACAGTGTTATATGATAGGTGCTATAAAGTGAGGTAGTGAATTATATGTCAATGAGAACATAATCATCTTCTTTGATATGAGGAAAACAATGGCAGGAGATAGTTACTATTGATGAGCAATTTACTAATTTACTGAAGAGTTAGGAGAATATTAACCTTCTAAGTAGAAGAATCAATTCTAGGAGATGATAGAGATGTTAATGTTTGGGTCACAAAAGATCTCATCATTCTCCTTTTTTTTTTTTTTTTTTTTGCCGTATAGGCACAAAAGACTCACAGAGATATTTTCAACAAAAGGAAGACATGAATAGCTTTGCATTTTACCAAAATCATACTGACTGAAGTATAAAAAAACAAACAAACAGGACAGTGTAAGAAGTCAGAATTCAGTTAAAAGGCAGCTAATATAGAACAGAAAAGAGATGATAATTTCTTCATCTAGGGCACACTAGACTATTCTAACTTTTGATGATATGAAAGGCTAACTATGACCTTTATTTCTTTCAAGGAATTATCTCTGGTGAGGGAGATAAGATACACACATAGAAATAACTGGAGCAATTTAAGGTAATGAATAATAGTAACTATTCATGCAATGAATAAGAGAATATTTTTAATATTTTAAAAATATGTATTTATTTATTTATACTGGTAGTTTCAAGTAAGCTATTTGCTTAAATTAAAACAGTACTGAAAATATATAAAAATTTGAGTGTTAAGTGTAAGGCTACTGACTAAAATGTTATAGAATACAAAATTAAAAAGAGTAAATATCATCATATTATCACTAATATAACATATTATAGAATATCAAATGCTTTGTTAATAAAGATTTATAATTTATATGATTACATACCAAGGCACTGTCAAGATGAAAAGGAATAAACAATTATAGTCATCCACCATATAATTATTAATAATAATAAAACCATTAAACTAATAGCTCAAATATTAAGAAATATCGAGTATTAATAAGAAAGTGGGACAAATATAATAAACCAACCTAAGTAATGGGTCACATTTGCTCATCATGGTATAATAAATATTCAAATTACCAAACATTTAATTTACCTAAAAGTGTATGATGTTTGATAAAATTCCAAAATGTTGAATGATTAACTATAGTTTTAAAGTGAATTAACATTTTAAACACACATAAACATATATACATGTATATATAATATGTTTGTATAATATATTAATGTATAATATGTATACATTATATATACATTTATATATGTATAAATATGTATATATATAATATGCATGTATATATATACACATATATAATAGATTAGTTATGGAATCATCTATCTTCATTTTGACTGTGAGACACATATTGTGCTCAAACTCCCTGTTATGTGCAACAGGTTGCTAAATGGTATACATTTGTGGGAAACGTTCATAACTACTGAGAAGGAACTAGATATTCTCTTCTAATCTATAGTTGTCTGGGTTAGAGACTATTATTTTTGTATTTTCTTTGTCCCAAAATAATGATTGATGTCACACTTTTCTGTCAAGTTTGTTTGAGGAGCAAGAATCAATAAAAATGAAATGCCTTACAGATGCAAATTGACTGAGCTTTTATGTCAGAAGCAATAGATATCATCACCCAATTCACAGCTGTGATACTGAATCGGTACTTCTCCTTTGATGGATCTAAATTTTACTCTGAAAAATCTAAGGAAAGGGCATCTTCCTTAAAACACTAAGCTTGAGTGGACACAAGAGCCAGACCTTCTCTAATTAAAAGGCCAATGTTCTAGTCTTTCTAGGAGGAAGCTGAAATGATGTGGATGTCTAGGGTTCATTGGGCCAATAGACTATGGATATTTTAAAAAATATTTACAGGGAGCTTAAAATTATTTTGTAGACAGTACTCCTAGTGATTACTTAAATCATTTTCTTTCAACTCATAAAAGTTCAATGAGGCAGTTACCTATATTAACCCAATTTTATAGTTGAGGAATCTGAGACATAGAGAGGTAAGAAACTCGACCAAGGTCACACATCTAGTAGCTGTCAGAGACAAGACTAGATACAGGGATTCTAGCTCCAGGGTCCAGGCTGACCATTATTCTGTGCTGCCTTTCTGCAGGCAGTGTAGTATAAAATTCTTGTAGTCAAAACTTTACTGAGATCCTAGGGACTTCCCTGGTGACATAGTGGTTAAGAATCTGCCTGACAATATAGGGGACATGGGTTCGATCCCTGGTTTGTAACGATCCCACATGCTGCAGAGCAGCTAAACCTATGAGCCACAACTACAGAGCCTAAGTGCCACAACTATTGAAGCCTGTGCACCTAGAGCTAGTGCTCCCTAACAAGAGAAGCCACCTCAATGAGAAGCCCATGTATTGCAATGAAGAGCAGCCCTTGCTCGCTGCAACTAGAGAAAGCCTGCGCACAGCAACAAAGACCCAACACGACCAATATAAATAAATTTATTTTTAAAAGAAAGAAATGCTGGAGGTTAAAAAATAATAACATTAAAAAAAATAAACTTCACTGAGATCCTGTAATCCTTAGAACTCACTTCTGTTATAGCACTTTTCCACATTGCTTTGGTGGTAGAGTGACTATTTCCATAAATTCAGCAACAAAAATTAATTCATTAATTATATTTATAGAACTACATATTGGTGTAAAATATGTACTAACTGGTTGAATGAATAGCAAAGTAGACAAAAATGGGAATTATATTTGATATGTGTGAAAATAAAACAAAAGGCAGAAAATACTTCCAATGATTTGTTTAAATCATCATACATGACCTCATCCTCACATTTTTATTAGATAATGGGAAATTTTCCCCACATTGTTAAAGCAATGATCCTTTAAATTTTCAGTGTCATGACTACCTCAGTTTGTCAAATCATTCAGAAACCCAAACAGCTTCAGTTTTTATGGATTATTAGCAATTAAAATTATAAAATGACCTTTATTTATGTTTATTAAAAATAGTAAACCAATTTTTCTTAACATAAATAATTTCAAATTTTAAAAAACCTGTATTTTTCAAAACAAAGTAAAATTATTGAGAAGAGTGGCAACTGTTTACATTTTTGCAAATTCCTTTAATGTCTAGCTTAATGGAAGTTTAGCTGGATTCTCTTATCTGCTTTTGCTTGTAATATGTTGATATTGGTTTAAAAATATAAAGAAATTCTTACCTCACACAGATATAATTAAAAAAGAGAAGAATACATGAGCAGTCTATTAGATAATTGTGTATATTCCTTTTATATTCTATACCAAAACTTGATGAATTGTTTCTTAAAGGTAGTTGCAGTGTGAATCTGAAATCACATTAATGATCTTTTAATACACTGATAAACTAAAAATCATTTTATTTTATACTTTACTACATCCTGTTTCTATGCATGATCTTGTACCCACATGCATTGGCACTTTGGAAAATATTGTTTCAGTGAGTGAATCAGTTATTACATATTTCTAGCATTTTCTTTTGATTTTTTTCTGAACATTTATCTTTGCTCAAATCACCCATCTGTTCTTGCATGTACAATAATTTAAATGAGATACTAACATCAGCCATACTTTTATAGATAAATCTTCAATTTGAAAAGTCTCTGTATCACTTGAAAATGGTATTTCTGCTATTTCCTTTACTGACTTTTCATCCAGCAATTATTTAACAATGTCAAATGTACAAGGTTTTTCTAGTATCTCAGGTATTTTGACACTCATCTCCCAGAAATGAATATGATAACTCAGCCTGTAAGATACTGTAGTAACTTCTTCATTTCCAGTCTGAAAACTATTAACAAGAATTTAATCTAAATTTAGAATATTTTTTCTTTAAATTCTGAAAAATTGATCTTGAAGTAATTATACTCTTTAACTGACATCATCATACTATTCAATAAAGTCCTATTTTATAAAACAGAATAAATTAATAACATCTACATAATGAAAGGAAGATAGATTTTTCATATTTCTGTTTCTTATTTACGATTTTATCCAGTTCATTTAGTTCTTCCTTTCATGAGTCAGAGAACTCTCTAATATGTGTTTTATCTTTTTGAGCAACTTTACATAGGCAGTCACCTGTGATAGAAAAATAACTCTACTAATTTTTTTTAACTTCAGAAATCCATTTTTAAAGATAAAAACCTGAGTACAAGTTTTAGAATAAAATATTACTAAATATTAAAATAATAGTTATAAATACATAAATCTTAAACCTTTTCAAAAAAGATTTTTCAAATAACCTTGTAGGGTAAGACAACAAAGTGTACTTATTTGTGTGTGTGTACTTCCACATGGGCTCAAGGAAAACTTTGAGGTATCAAAATGTCAATATTTTGGGTAAAAATGAAGTTATAGAATTATAACATGTATAATTGAAAATTCCTATTAAGAGTACTGAGTACTACCTATGTTGACATCTGTTAATATATTTATAGCCTAAAATTGCTATCTTAGAAAATTCTAACCAAAAAACCCCAGAAGAGTACACAATCTTACCTTCCACCAGCTGTCAGATTGATAGCACCATTACATGAAAATCAAATACTATCTTAGTATTTTTACAAAAATTAGTTTGATCTTTCAGACTGCCTAGTCTCAAGAGACATTTTAAGTTTCCTAACCACACTTTGAAAACCACTCTCTTAAAAAATCTCATATGGTGTTTACTTGGTACAAATGTATAAGAAAATGTTTGTTCATTTTTGATTTCTGCTTCTCCCTTCTTTATACTCAGTGAGTGACATCATGTTGAGGCTTGAACTCTATTTTAAGGACTTAGAGCACATCTGATGTGCCAGATACCTGTGTGCCAAGTGATAGAGCTAGCCATGAAGGTAGAGAGCATTCTCCCTCCTATTTTAATGCACTACTATCCTCTCTCATTTTTGAGATATGAAAAAAAATGTGCAAAGATCCTATATTATCAGACAGGAAAAAGTATAGATGTTAGAGAATTTAAAGATACCTGTTCTCATAGACCTGATTTTAAATCCTTGTTTTGACATTTGTTAGCTGTATGATATCAACCTAAGAAAACAAATTCAGTTTTTAAAATTGGAGTTGTTTCTGTTTGCACCCACAGTTATTCAGTATTCACAACCTAATGATATAACTGACCACTTTCACTGAGAAACTAAATTGGAACAAGGAATAAATTCATGACAATATAGACATAGCCTACTTATTTTATTATTCTCTCAACCTTCAAAATGCATACGTTAAAGAATAGGAACCTCATAATGAGTGATATTAAATCTTTTTTTCATTTAAAGATAATTGGGAATATTATCTGATTTAATGAGTCACTAATTATTTCTGTTCCTCCTTTTTTCACATTTAGAAATACAATTATGATCTCTAAATAATAAAAGCTGCACAATACACCTGAATAATAAAATAATGGCAATTATTTATGATTAATGTGAGCCATTTTCATTAATATTGATTTCACTTTAGTTGATATTTAATCTATTCATTTATTAGTGTTTATACTTGTTCACTCAGTTTCAGATCTGAATAATATATAGGCTTTAATCATGAGCTACTATTTGATGAAGACAAGCGAACACAAATTTTAAAACCTTTTAATGAACTGAAGTTAGTTGAATAACAACCTTAAACTAAGGAATGATTTAAAACAGAATATAAGCATTAGAGGTTAAACTCTTTATGAAAGTAAATATTAAATTTTTGGCAAATCTAAATTTGATTAAGGACCAGAGAAAGTTCTGGGATATTCTTAAATAATTAGACTACTCTCAAAAAAGGATTAATAAATATCATTTATTTTTTAATATAATCTCTGCATAAGGTACAACTATTTAAGCTTGTTAAAATAATCATTCTACACATACTTATTCATTAAAATTTGGAGCCATAAAGTACTTCATATTTCAAAAGGTATAAGTATAAACACAAATAGTTACCAAAAATGTAATCTTACATTCTTCCTCTCACTCACCAAAATTAATTCTGCTTATATGCAAAGCTGAAAATTCTTTGGCAGTTCAACAGTTTTTGGTGAGTGCAGTCTCTGCCGACACAAAAGATATTACGGTGGCAACCCAAAACAAAGATTATTTTATTATTGCCTTTCTCAAAAAGAGTGCTTCCAAAATGAGCTAAGAAAATATTAAATCAATTCCTGATATATAGAAGCAGCTCATTTCCTTTAGAAATTGTTTTATATTTTGGCCTCTGGTTGTGTTTATTTGTGAAGAATTTGCCCTACCTCAAGAAATGTAGTATTTTATTTATGAACTTCTGACAGGGCAAAGAAAAATTAGAAAGAAAGATTGCTAGTTTTCTAGTTTGTGTTGTAGGATAATGGCTTCCTGTTGCCAAAGAGAACCTAAGGTAAAGGCCAGGCAAAATTGAAATTGATGTATTTGTTTTCACATTGGAGAAATTTATAAGTTGGGAAAATTATGTTATACTTATTTCATTTTTTCATACAAAATATTTAATGATGCAGATATCCTCATGTGGTCTAATCTATCCTAATATAACAGGGCAAATATATCATTGTGGTCTTACTCAGAAAATGAATTCTGATTGGTTAAAAGAGACAGGCATTTAAATTTTTTATATAGTTAAAATTGTCAGTTCACAAAAACACCAGGTTTCAAATTCAAGACTGCAGAACTTTATTTTACTTTTTATCTTTGGTCACACATATTTACTTGTTCCATTCATTTCATATACATCCCTTTAACATCCACTTACTTTCTTTTTCTACTATAAGTACTCTCCTAAATATGCTATTTCTAGAAATAACTTTAACTCCCTAAAGATAAACACTACCTTCCTTTTATCATCTTTTCTAGAAAGTATGACTTTAGTTAGTCACAATCTACTCTCAAAACAAGAGAAAGCGATCAGAATGCATTGTCTGTTTCACATCTCCTCTCTCTCTCTCCCCCTCTCTCTGTCTCTGTCTCTCGCTCATGCAGTGCAAACTCTGATTTTTAAATTTTTGTTTTCTATGTTGTGTATTTTAAGTCCAAAGGCAGAGATTAGACACAAAACAAACAATAGTAATAGACAAGGTGTAAATTTTTTTTTACTATTTTAAAAAAGAGTACTAACAGATGAGATTAGGTGTGATTCTTCTGAGGAAAAATATCAGGTGTATATTGTACCCAGGTATCTATGTAACCATAGTTGAAGTGCAGTAAAATGATTAGAGAAATGGGCCCATTACATAATATACTGTAGCAACTCTAGGTGCTTCAAGATACTCCCCCATGCTTCAAGCTTGTTTGTTGTTATTGTTTCTGCTTGCCTCTTCATTTGTTTATGAATTAAGTAGGCTATTTTTGTGTATATCTTTGCTGAGGCTTTCTAATTTTTTTGTTTCAATCATATTCACTTTAGAAGCATTTTTATCATTGTTGTTTTAAAATCTTGGTCACATAATCCTAACATTGTCTTCCTGGTATTTTTCAAAATGAATAAAAAGAGTATGGAAGAATACAAAATGATCTAAAACTCAGAAAATTTTTCATGTTATTTACTCCTGAATTTCAATAGTCAGCTGAAAAGGGAAGATAATTTAGAAACTTTCATTTAGATCTGGGCTGTATTTTCTTGCAGCTTTTGCCAAACACCTCCAAAAGTGCCACTGAACTGTTTTGAACAATAAATAACTTTTTCAAAATGTCATTTTAGAAGTCATTATAAGGCAATTGACTCATCAATACTGAGGAACAGGTAAAGTTCTAATTTCCCAGTGTAGGCTCACAACTGGTGGGAAATCTGAAGTGAATGATAAAAAGTATTCTGAGAGATAAAAGGTTACTTACTTTCTGTAACACAATTGAATCTGCTAACTGAAAGGTAAAAAGGCAGTACTGCCAGTGTCAGTAGCCTGGGAATGATAGCAGGAGCTTCAAGAGGCATTGTGACCAGCAGTGCATGTTCATCTTGTCACAATTTGTCAAATAGTTCCTGTCAGAGATCATTTTCTACAATTTGAAAATATCACGACATTTTGGATTGAATTACAGAACTCATTTCCAGCTTATTTTTATACATCCTGAATTTATGGATTGATGTGATATATGTCTGACCTGTAGTTTTTCCTTTTTTGTGCGTGTCATGTGAGTAATGTCAAAGTTTCATACAATCTACTAAGCTCAGAAAAAACTCCTCCAGCCTCCATTTATTCTTGATAAATTTTAACTCTTAATCATTACAACATTACTTTTCCAGCTTTAATAAAATAAAATTCAAACTTGGACCACACTTGGAATATCTGTGTTACTTGTGAAAAAAAAGTAACATAGGTAATTCAAATGACACATCATTGATAAATTTTCTGTCAAAAATAGCATTAAGGGAACTTCCCTGGTGATGCAGTGTTTAAGAATCCACCTGCCAATGTAGGGAACACAGGTTTGATCCCTGGTCCAATAGGATTCCACATGCCTGTGCACTGCAACTACTGAAGCCTGTGCACCTAGAACCTGTGCTCCACAACAAGAGATGCCACTGCAATGAGGAGCCCGTGCACCACAGCAAAGAGTAGCCTCTGCTCTCCACAACTAGAGAAAGCCTGTGCACAGCCATGAAGACTCAACGCAGAAAAAATAAATAAATAAATAAAGTTTATTTAAAAGAAATAGCTCAAGTATCAGAAACCATTGTTCCCCACCCCAAAATATTAGAACATTTCTATATTTGCAAGAGCACAGTTCTCTGAAACAATTTATTCCTACTTTATTCTATCATTAGGATGGGGATTAATGATCTTATTGACTACAAACCAAAGGAACATGAGGAGAATCAAAGGAAATATTAAATCTATAAATAGATTACAACTATTTGCAATACAGACA
The DNA here is from genome assembly GCF_030028045.1 of Hippopotamus amphibius kiboko. NCBI lineage: Eukaryota > Metazoa > Chordata > Mammalia > Artiodactyla > Hippopotamidae > Hippopotamus > Hippopotamus amphibius. The sequence continues at coordinate 147,123,147 of NC_080190.1, read as the reverse complement.
ATAGATATCTGTCTTTTTAGGAGAGAAGTGGTAATTTAGGTAAAGTCAATATGGAATTGCTAAAATATACTACTTGTTCATAAATAGACATTTCGCTTAAAGAGTTTGCTTTTCTGCTAAATAGACTTAATTCTTATTTAGAAAAATATTAAATCCAATTAAGGAAATATATGTTAAATTGTACTTTCCATTTAATTCATTTAAATAGACTGAGATTTTACTTTTAATTTTTTTTACTCTTGCTGCTGTGTCTGAGAAAATCAGCATTAAAAGATATTTCCGTTAGTCTAAAGGTCACTATAGAGTAATTTCTTCAAATTAAGTTGGTGATCCTTGAAGGTCAAGAATAATCTTGCTTTTGATTGCATATACTTTGTCTTCTTTAATAAGAGAATTTTAATGAATAACAAAATGTATGTTGATCAAAAGGCAAGTGATCATGTAGTTGGTGGTCTGCATGCTCAAGTTCACAGCTAGATCCTGTAATTGATGTTCAAATAAATCTTGACCCAATGGGAAAAATAAATTAAAAGAATATTTTAACCATTTTTACTATTTGCAACTATTCAAACCAGACTTTTCTAAATTGAATAAACATGTCCAAAATTAAAACTCTAAGTGATATATTTATCTGAAATTTTGAAGCATGAGTAAATTAATAATTATGCATTTATGCACTGACTAAAGGAAAGTATATTTATCATGTATTTTGAAGTCACTATTACTATTTTTAAAATTTTACTTTAGAAAGAAAATTGCAGAAAGATTGGAACAGTAATAATTATATAGAACACTAAAAAAGTAGATATTATTCAGAGGATTTTAGCCTTTTTAAATGTTATGGTTTATTGTGTATTTGAATTATTTGCAGGCATTAAAATGATTATTTCTTAATCAATACATTATTACTATTAGAACATTCCTTAAAGATTTCTGAAACTATAGAGCATCCAGCTCTTCTTTGAAAAGCTCATAAGTCTAGGTGATAAAATTTACTGTAAGAAGTAATTTTCAAGTGCTGTAATTATTTTACTAAGCAAAACAAAATGAGTTTTTTTTTCATGTAAATTGTAGGAAAACTATACTCATGAAACTCACAAGGACCTACTGTATAGTACAGGCAATTCTCAATATTCTGGGACAACTTATATGAGAAAAGAATCTAAAAAAGAATGAATATATGTATATGTATAACTGAATCATTTTTCTGTACACCTGAAACTAATATATTATAAATCAACTATACAGTACTCCAATAAAATTAAAATTTTAAAGAAAAACAGTCCTGAGGATTAGGAGATACTTTGATTATTTTCAAAGCATTTGTAAGCTAAGAACAAAGGCATGTGCTATCATGGCTTAGTTTTATTGTTTTCATCAAATATATGTATATCACCAAGTATTATACATGTGTGTCTCTCCACAGTACAAAATACACTTTAAAAATATATATATATATAATTTTAGTTCTAACTTTTAGAAGTTTATGTAGTTGAAATTTACATGATGAAATACATTTCGTTTTCAGTTTATGCTAATAACTGCACATTCTTTTAAGCTGCTCATGTAAAATTTAAAATCAGGAGCACACTTTGGTTAGGAATTGAAAATCGCTACTATTTGGACACTTTTGTGGTTAAATCATTATGTATTGTATGCTATTTAACCTTTACATGTACACTATTAGAAGCCCAATGAATCACAAACATTCTTACAATCTGTAAAACTTCAAGCACCTTAACTAAAATTTGTATTTAAAGATGTATTATTTGCATCTGGTGTATTTCCATGAATATTCATCTGCAGAGAAAGTTATAGAAATGCTTATACATTATTTAGAAAGTACTCTGTTTTAAATAAACTAAACTAAAATACAGCATATTTATTGTCAAACCAGTGAAATAAATGAACCCTGTACTCCTAGGTGAAAATATTTGATTTTTCCCAAATGGTCACTAATTAACTATGTAACTTTTTTCAGACACTTCACTTTTTGTTCCTCAACTTTATTATGTGTGTGTTATAGAAATTTTGTTATTTTATATGTGTATATTATTGAAACCCAAATATTTATCTTTTTGTTACAAAATTTTGTGCTTATGATATTGTGGAAAGATGTGGTGAAATGATTTTTATTCTCTTGCAAATATAAAAACCTCTTTTTAATTGAATGAAACATTCTTTAAATTCTATAGAGCTTTATAATTTTCAAAATTTCACACATGGAGGTATTTTTGAAACATATTGTTTTTTATTAATGCAAAATATATTGTAGAAGCAGTGGTATAACTGTTGTCCATTTGTCATATGTCAATGAATCATAGTTTGGTATAACTTGGTGTATTGGTATTTGGGGCCTGTTATAAAAAGGTAACCACAAAGTGAGTGGCTTCAAACAACAGAAATTAATTCTCTCACAGTTTGGGAGGCTAGAAATCTAAAACTGAAGTGTTGGAAAGACCATGCTCCCTTCTGAAAGTTTTAGGGAAGTATCCTTTCTTGCTTCATCCATCTTCTGCTGGCTCCCATCAATCCTTGGAGTTCCTTGATTTGTAAACATATCAATTCAGTCTCTACCTTCATGCTCACATGGCATTCTCCTCTGTATGTATTCTCTGCTTCTCTTATAATGATACTAGTCACTGGAGTTAGGGCACACCTTAATACAGTATGACTTAATCTTGAGACTTGCAAAGATTCTATTTCCAGATAAGGTCACAATCTGAGGTCCTGAGTAGACATGACTTTTTGAGGGACACTGTTCAACCAACTAGGTGCTGTTGTTGGTACACAATGTTATATGCCAAATATAATTCAGTTAAAAAAAGTTTGAATATGTGTGACCAAAGGAACATGGGAAGATGGCTTTAATATTTAGCATTTAGGTATTTGGAATCCTAATGCTTGGGATGGGAGGAAAGATGAAGCTGTAGGGGGCCATCACACATGGCTTCAACTCTGTTAGAACGAATGAACTGACTTCCAGGAAATGACCTCTTGTAGCTGATATGTCCTCCTGGATAAAGAACTCTCAGCCTCTAAAATGTGTCAGTGTGTATCTGCCAACATTCCCTTCATTCAATACTAAAATACACCACTATCTTGATGCATGTGTCTGAAGGAAGATACCGGGGGCATTTAACACAGTTTTTTCTTAATTATTCAATCCCATTTTCAATGTTAATCCCAAATATTAGCAGAAACTTATTGAAGTCTCACATTTATGGAAAATACAGAGCCTTTATTTCTGGCATAAATATAGGTAAGCCCTTAACTATTTCTCCAATTTCAGTAGAGATTAGGAAGAAATAGAGGGCTAGATTCCTCTGCTCACAGCATTATCTTGCTCTGAACTCTGAAAGTTTATTACAATTGTTAAAGAGTATTGTTAAAAACAGACTGCCCTGTTTTGGAGAATATTTTTATAGAAAACATTTTCCTAGTGGTTGCTCATCTTCTCACTTCTTTTTTCATTCTATTTTATTCAGATTTAATAAGGTTATGCTGGTACTGGGAAATCCTCAGCCAGTTAGACTCTGCTTTGAAGGCTGACCTTTATTCTAAAAAATGAAATAATTAGAATATAAATTAATATTTGTAAATGCATTAATATTTACACATTTACACAGCTCATTCACTATCTCAATTAGAGAGACAAAGGAATTTATGATTTCAACCAATATTTTTCTTACTGTGGCACACAAAGTTTCTAGAAGTTTCCTTTGAATCAGCTTCTGAGTCTTACGTTTGTAATTGCAGTAAAGTTAACACTATATTGTCTAAGTTACCCAAAGCGTAAGTAAAAATGTGATCATGTTTACCTTCCTCAACAAAATTTGCTGCCCTAAATCATTTAAGGCAGCCGGTAGAATCTGATCTTTCCCTGAACCCATGTACACCTAAGAAGTCAGTAAGACAGAGATGTAATCAACATGCGATTTGTTCTAAACCACCAGTAGGGGAAAAAAAATTCATCCATCAAATAAATTAAAATGTGCAACTTTATATCCATTATATGCTAAAAGAGATGTGAAAGTGCTAATGAATATGAGAAAACATGTCTTTAAAAATTTGATTTGATTGTCTTGCTTCACCAAGCTAGGTAATTGGTGGATTTTATTTTTATTTGCTTTTTATGGAATAGGTCTGTGGAAAAACAAAGTTACCAGAAGTGATCACTCCAGAACATAGTCTTAAATCTATATAGAAGAGGTTCAAAATATTATAAAAAGGAATGTTAAAACCATAGATGCTGTGCTAGTAGTACTTCTTTTGGACTTCCTAGATTCAATGATAGGAATATGAGCAACAGCAGTATCTGACATCATCTCTTAGTGTTTCTTTTCATTAAAGTAGCATCATAATCTTCATTTCCCTCTAATAATTAAAATAACTCACAATACAAATGCATAACTTGCCCTTATCCTCCTGATTGTTTTGTGTAAAAAAAACCATAAAGATTCCACAAAACAAACAAAATATCTGAACTAATGAACGCATTCATAAAGTTGGAGGATACAAAATCAGCATATAAAAGTCAGCTGCATTTCTTTACATTACAATGATCTATCTTAAAAAGGTATCACAAAAACAATCTCATTTTCAGTAGCATTAAAAAGAATAAAATACGTAGGAATAAATTTAACCAAGGTGAAAAATCTGTGCACTAAAAACTCTAAGGCATTGATAAAAGAAATTGAAGATGACACTGTTGTAGGACAAAATTGAGAGCACATGATCACTAGTTGACCCAAGAGCTGGACCTGTGTGATGGGAGCCTCCTTACTCCTTCCCCTGTCCTTAGAGTGTACATTCTATCCACCATTCCCACACTAGGAGATTTTTTAAGGACATAGTCTTGAAAGAAAAAGGTGTTGTTGATACCATCTGGACTGTACACATGACTGAACCCTTTAAGGCAACTGTATAAACTTTTAAGATTCTGGCAGGTAGGTATGGAGATCTGCTCATTTGCAGCTGCCCCAGATAAGCCCTGTATATAAGTTCCCTTGTTTATTAAATCTGCCACCTAACAATCTGGTGTGACCTGCCTTTTTTCTTCAGTGTCTCCTTGCCTTCTGCATATGGGGGCCAGTTTCGAGTTTCACCCAGGGGACTCCTGAGTTTGTGAGCCAACAGACTCAAATAAATGGAAAGATATTCCATGCTCATGGATTGCAAGAATTAATATTTTTAAAATGCCCATACTACCCAAAGCAATCTATAGATTCAATTCAATCCCTATCAAATTCCAATGACATTTTTCACAGAAATAGAACAATCTTAAAATTAATATGGAACCACAAAATACCCAGAAAGCCAAAGCAATCTTAAAAAAGAATAAAAGGGTTTAAGACATCACATTTCATGATTTCAAATTGTTTTACAAAACTATAGTAAGCAAAACTGTGTGATATTGGGTTAAAAGCAAACACATACCCCAATGGTTTCAAAAATATTTAAAATACCTAATTAAATATAAGCAAATAGTAAGGAAGAAAATAGCAGATTACTCACAGAAAGTGTAACTATGCTGCAAAATTTTCAATTGAATTTAATTTCTTTCACTAAAATTATAATTTATCTTAAATTATGAAAAATAAATGCGGGTACTAAAAGTACTAAAATGGAGAACAGATATGGAAAAATAAATAAAGCAATAAGTAAATATTGACAGTTTTCTAGCATGTTTTAATTTAAATTGTGGCATCCAGATTTACATGGCTATATGTTCTGCCAGAAGGAGGAAAGGGAGGAAGACTTTTATTTCCTCAAATACCATATTTAATTGTTTCCTTGACTTAATCAATCATAGATTGATGATTATATATACCACTAGTAAATAGAAAATAACCACCACCAATTAAATATAATACAGTTCTTTCTTATTGTTTAAAAATTTTATTTTATACTTATTGAAACAGTTCTTTAGACTTATTTTCCACCTTTACTGGGATTTAATTAACTTATAGTGTTTTGTGAGTTTAAGGTATACAGTGTGACAATTTGATACATTTACATATTGTGAAATGATCACCACAATGTTAGTTAACACACCCATCATTTCACATAATTATCTTTGTGTGTTTGTGTGTGTGTGTGTGTGTGTGGTGAGAATGTTTAAGATGTACTCTCAGCAAATTTCAAGAATACAATACAGTATTGTTGACTATAGTCACCATGCTATATGTAAGATCCCCAGAATTATTTCATCTCATAACTAGAAGTTTGTATCTTTGACCAACATGTCTTCATTTCCCTCACCCTCCAGCCCCTACTGCTACTTACTGCTTCTCTGAGTTTGGCATTTTTAGATTTCACCTATGAGTGAAGTCATACATGTTTGTCTTTCTCTGTCTTACTTACTTCACTTAGCATAATGCCCTAAAGTTACATCCATGTTGTCACAAATGGTAAGATTTTCTTTTTTTATGGCTGGATAATATTCTATATTTATATATCACATCTTCTTTGTCTATTTATCTGCATCTGTTGATGGACATGTAGATTGTTTCCATGTCTGGGTCATTGTGAATAAAGCTGCAGTAAATATAGAATGTGGATATCTTTTCTTTCTTATTTATTTATTTGTTTGTTTGTTTGTTTGTTTATTGGTTGCACTGTGTCTTCGTTGCTGCACACAGGCTTTCTCTAGTTGCGGCAAGTGGGGAGGGGCTACTCTTCATTGGGTGCATGGGCTTCTCATTGTGGTGGCTTGTCTTGTTGCGGAGCACAGGCTCGAGGTGCGTGGGCTTCAGTAGTTGCAGCACACAGGCTCAATAGTTGCAGCTCACAGGCTCTCGAGCACAGGATCAGTAGTTGTGGTGCACGGGCTTAGTTGCTCTGAGGCATATGGGATCTTCCTGGAGCAGGGATCGAACCCATGTCCCCTGCATTGGCAGCGGATTCTTAACCACTGTGCCACCTAAGAAGTCCCTAGAATGTAAATATCTTTTCAAGATAGTGTTTTCATTTCCTTCAGATACCTACCAAGAAGTGGGATTGCTAGATCATATGGTAGTTTATTTCTAGTTTTCTGAGGAAACTCCACACTGTTTTCCACAGTACCTGTACCAGATTACATTCCCACCAACAGTGCACAATTCCTTTTTCTCCACATCCTCATGAAAACTTATTTCTTGTCTCTTTGATAACAGCCATTCTAACAGTTGTGAAGTTATATCTCATGGTTTTCTGATTTGTATTTCCCTGATGATTAGTGATGATTAGTGAGCATCTTTTCATGTATCCGTTGGCCATTTGTATGGCTTTTTTTTTTGGAAAAATGTCTATTCAGGACCTCTGTCCATTTTTTAAGGGACAGTTTTGTAAGACCTTGTATTTTTTATATTAATCCCCTCTCAAATATTTGGTTTGCAAATATCTTCTCCCATTCCATAGGTTATCTTTCCATTTTGTCAATTGTATCCTTTGCTGTGCAGAAGCTTTTAGTTTGATGTAGCCCCATTTGTTTATTTTTACTTTTGTTGCCTGTGCTTTTGGTGTCATACCCAAAAAATCACTTTAGACTTATTTTTAAAATTTTTTTATGTGCCACTCTGATATATATGTAAAAAGAAAGGTAAATTAAGGTAATCCTAAATCTTCATGTTAAGAGTCCAACTCTTCCAAGTCACATTTTAATTTAAATAATGGAAGTTCAATTTGTTTCTCAATACACTTCAGTATCATTAATAGTGTTTATGATGCAACATTCTTAAAATAATGCTCTACAGTTATCTCCAGGATTATCTTCCAAGCAGAAGCTGACAGTTGTTTGCAAGCTTGAATATGAGCTTATATACAAAGAAAACTATAGTAGGTTTTCATCTACTGCCTGGTCAATAGCAATTGTAGCATGCATCCCCACTTCAGAGTCATTAAATTGTCTTAGAATCAATGAGATAGGGAGTTCATGCTTTTTTTCTTTTCTTTTAGTGTATGATGATTGAAGTTCATTTCTTCATATATTTAAGTGTTCTTCTGCTAATATGCTGCTTGGAAATAAAAGTGCTCCAAGTAACCAAATAATGAACGCATAAATAAGCATAATTTAAAAGTCAGTTTACTGAGAACACCTTCATCGTGTTATCTTAATAATCTTTAATGAGTGTCCTAACTCATTCAAAGTCAACATTGAAAGATATTGAATGCTGTGAATGTTCATAACATCTCATAATTAGAGAGACACCTGAGCTAAGTAAAATTGTAGAAAACAACTTTTCAGTTTTAATAGTTCTCTGTATGTTCAATTTATTTCCAGCAGCAATCTATTTGTTTCTATTTGTGATGAAGCATAAAGCATACCAGAAAATAGTCCTTCAGAATGTTTAGAAAGAGTTCATTTGGTTTAAAAACTTTCCTTTTCCTTAAAAAATATATGTATTTGTATTTATAGTTATAAAAATAGCTAGTATTTGACTACTGGGAAATATGAAGCCAATTTTTAATGATATTTTCTATGGTCTTTCTGAAAAGCAAGTTAGTCTGTTTACACTAATAATTCTGAAAAATACTATTAAATTGTGAAATAAACATATGTTCTGTATTTAAAAAGCACAAAATATACAATTATTTAATATTTTAAATGAGTAACTCATAGGGACTCAGGCTACAGAGGTGTGTTCACTGATATATTCATTTATTTCAAAAGATAAATTAAATATTTAAAATAACACATTTTGATAAACAAGGTTTACTCACCCCTTATTATACTTAAAAATGCTTTGTATTCAACAAAATGTTAACAGGGACAACAGAAGTTCTGCTTTTATATTTTTGCATTCAGGATAATTTCTTATCAGCGTCTTCTAAAAAATAGGTTATAATTTAACCTGGCAGTCTTATTCGTTCTCAGTTACATTAAATATTAAGCCTATTCTACCTTTGTGTTTCAAATGGAAACAGAATGGAAAGAAAATTAGTTTATGGATTCAAAAATAGCAGTTATTCCCAGATAACAACTGAATCAAAGACAGACAAAAGAACAGCATCATTATATTGATTTGTGAATGTTAATTACAGATAAAAGTGAGAGGAACTAGAAAATTTTTAAATATATGGGTGTAGATCCTATTGGTTCAAGATACACATTTTATAACAAAGGAAATTGTCTTGATATTATACCTATTCCAAAAGATCGAAAAATCTAGTTGATTTGTGTTTTGTTTTGATATTTTGTTCTGATATTTTGTGTTGTTGTTTTTGTTTTTCTCTCCTCAACTTTATGTTTTTCTCCAAGTTCTCCTGATTCACCTTTGAGTGATTAGGAGCCAGGGAGCAATTAAGTGCTAAAAATAAAAATAAAAATCCTAGACCCGGGTCTTTCCTTCTACGCAATCTTTAAGAAAGTTCTCTGAGGAGAATTAGGAAATCAGATTACCAAATGAAAAATCTAGGTATAAAATAATGTAGTTAGAAAAACCATGTAAAGGATATATATGTATGTATGCATATGTATATATATATATAAACAATATAAACACACACACACATATATATCTGTACATTCATTACTAAATTTCTAAATGTTTGAAAGCTCATGGTTCAGTTATATGGATCTTTCACTTCTTTATCAAAATTCTCTCCCAATATGACCTCATTAAGCCCCATGGCTTTAAATACCATCTTATGTTGATGACTCCAAAAATCATAACTCAAAAATAGACCTCTCTTTTGAACTCCAGTCTCCTATTCCCAAATATTTTCTTGACCTCACCCCTTACATGTGTTATCTAAAACTTAGCTCCTCCAAAATGTTTAATTTGCCACTCCCCTAAAACCATTTTTCTTACAGGATCTTCCATATCACTAAGTGGTAGCTGTTATTCATTCAGTTGCTCAATCCAGATGGAAGTCATCCTTGATATATGCCTCACTTTCCTATAACCTCCCAGTGGGTTAGCCAACAAGTCCCTTTCAAGGTCTATATCTAGATTTTTCTGAAAATTTTCCATCTCTTCCCCTCTGCTTATTCCAAACTGTTAACAACTTTGCCTGAATTAGTCTTTTTGATTTATTATTATTCTTCACTCTATAATAATATTTTTATTAATAATTTTTATACAATTATTTTATGTTTTTTATTATCATTTCTCTCTGAGTAGAATATTGGTTTCACGTGGAGAGAAATCTTGCCTCTCTTTTTATCACTTATAATACCTATACTTAGACTGGTATCTGACATGTAGCTAGTGATCAATTCATATTAGAGCAATAAATATATAAATCAAAGTAACTGGGTTTGTCCATTATAGCAGTTTCATTAAATCTTGAACATAATTTTTATCTTAATCATTATTCCAAAGTAAGTCATTAGAAAAAATCTAAACTCTGCAACTAGTAGGATTCCATTTAGCATATGTGTTATAGAAGAATAGGTAATCTCCACAGTCTGAAGTCCTAGATTCAAATATAAATTTTACCATATGCTGTATGTAACACTGATCAATTTATTTAAGCTCCCCAATATACAGTTTTTTCATCTGTAAAAGTCTGCTTTTAACAGTGTTTATATATAGCACAGAATACAAGAAATATAAGAATTAACTGAAATAATGCATTTAAGATACTTGATACGATGCTTATTAATTTTAACCAGCTACATGTAAACAGTTTATATATTTGCATGTCTCCTTGTGATATCTAAGTCATTACTCCTCACACTGCATCCCATATGTTTTTGCTTTTATTTCTCTATACATATTATTATGGTTTAGTGCTCAGGTTACTGAATTAGAAATGTGAGTTAAACTTCAAATCCACTATTTTATAGTAAACATTTAAGTACTTAACATCTCTAAATATTGATAACTTCATCTGTAAAACAGAGATTATACTAAAGGTGTTTTTTAGGATTAAATGGGATAATTAGTGTAAAGCACTTAGCATTGTGCTCTGTATATCATATATTGAACAAATGATAAATGAATAATTATTATTATTAATTTGGTATTCTATTATGTTATACACTTTCCTTATTTATACTGGTCTTTTATTCCTATATTGCTGATTAAGATATATTATTCTCTTCCATAATTAAAATTATTGTGATTATGACAAAATCAATAATTCAATTCATCTGACTCAAAATCCAATTTTTGCCTCATGGTAACTTTGTAATTGGGTTAATCAATTAATATTTTAAAGAATTAGTTACCTTAATCATAAAATAGAAAAAATACCTTTCAGAGTTTTCAGAAGAATTTAATGTGATGGAATGTGTGAGAATATCTTACACATATTAATGTTATGTGATGTTACTATGTATTTCCTCTATCCTCAGTATAGTTACTATATATGCCATTGTGACCACTTCTAAACAAAAGTGATGCTAAACAAAAGTGATTATGTAGCAATTTGAATTTGATTACATGTAGTTTTTTTATAAAGAAGAATTTAATGATAAGAAGAAGCATGGAGAAACTATAACAAAATAGCTGTGGATAATCAGAAGGAAGCTTCATAGAACAATATGGAGTAAAAGTGAAATGTGATAACTAGAGTATATCAACATTCTCAAAGAAAACTGAAATAATTGAAAATTCTTGCAATCATATAGGATGGAGACTTACTGTCTATGGACATGAAAGTAAAAGGTGACCAGAGAGAGAGAAAAGTGATGGTCATTAGGTCTGCATACGTTGAAAGATAAATAAGAAACATGTCATATTTTGTGTGCACGTGTAGTAATATATTTCCTGATTGAAAAATCTGAAAGAACCAATTGTATATTTAGAGTTTGACATACTTGAGACACATACACTAAAAGAGAAAAATTATGTAAATGTTTAGTGAAATATCAGGCTAATAAAGAAACATCAAAGACAAACTACACTACATTTTTACATGCACGAATCCTTTTTAACTATAGAGAGTAAAGGGGAGAGGTAGCAAAAATTGTGTCTTCAAAGAAATAATGTGCCTGCTGAGATTTAATCTATAAATCAGTACATAATGATTTTCAGAAAATAGGAACAAATATTCTAAGATAAATAAATCTCTCTAAGCTAGTGATATTTGAATTAACCTGATTGAATGTATTATTATCTAAAGAAAGAATACACCAGTCAGAAAGGAAAGCAAGGTTAGGTGGAGAAAAGTCTCAGCAAAAATAGTGATATTTATTTATTTATTTATTTATTGGCTGTGTTGGGTGTTCGTTGCTGTGGGCAGTCTTTCTCTAGTTGTGATAAGCGCAGGTTACTCTTCCTTGTGGGCTTCTCACCACGGTGGCTTCTCTTGTTGCCAAGCACGGGCTCTAGGCATGTGGGCTTCAGTAATAGTGGCACTCGGGCTCAGTAGTTGTGGTGCATGGGCTTAGTTGCTCTGAGTCATGTGGGATCTTTCCAGACCAGGGCTTGAACCCACATATCCTGCATTGGTAGGCAGATTCTTAAGTACTGCACCACTAGGAAAGTCCTGTGACAGCTCTCTTTCAAGCAATGTCCAAAGAAGAGTGTCCTCCATTCAAAGGATTTAATACCCCTGTTCAGACTGTATTTTTCTTGATGCTATTAAATGCTTAATCCATTATTTGCCCAAGCCAATTTCCACTGTGTATAATTTCATGCTTTATCAAAACATGTAGATAAAATTTGGCAGCTTGGTTTCCCATAGAAACTTGCTTGCTAAAAAAAAAGGCAGCTGACCAGAGGACTTGAGTTAAAAGTACTTTTGGAAGTACCATGTCTCATCCTAGCATCAACTATCATGAACTGTTGTCAAGTGGCTGGGACTGCCACTGATAAAAGGTGAATTATTTTAGTGAGTAACTTTGTGGACTCTGAATTTGCAAGATTAAAAATGAATTAAATGATGCCATCTGCTGAGGCCAGCATGTAGTCGGCCAGCCATCCACTCTAACAGACACTCATCAACAATCTTCAGCCAAAGACTACCAGATGCATGCCTGTAACAGTAAAACAAAGTGGGTTTATTTCTCATCTCAATGAGGGAAAACCCACATCGTGGAGAAACTTGAGGTGTCTTAGTAAGCAAGCATTACAAAGGACTCTATGAAGGATTTAGGCTTTGCTTGGGTGATTTTGGGAGGGCCTAAGGAAGCAGAGTTTCCCTCTAGATTGAGTGTCATCAGAAAGCTGGAGAAAGTCTATCATTGTATAGCTCAATAATTTTTATCTATAAACAGGACAAATGAAGTTTATAGTTGCAAATGAGAAAAAACAGCAGTTTCTCATTTAGTGAGAAAAGGAGATGTTTGGTATTTTGTGGGTTACATAGTATCCTTGTCTGAAGTAAATGCTTTGTGAGATTGTTTATCTTCAGCAGGAGAATTATATAGCTTAGCTCTAAGCATCAGATAAATTTGTGATAACATTTAGGTCTAGATGTGAGTATGAGGTCAATTTCCAAAAATCAGGGACTGTATTTTTTCTTTATTGAACCCCCTAAACATTTTCTAACCATTATATTCATTTGTTTTACATCAATCAGAAATCACTATCAGGCTCAGGGCTTTATTTTTTTTAATGATTTTTTATTTTTTTAGACAATTTTCCTAAAATTCTTAAAGAGAGAGCTCAAACAGATGGAATCAGAGAAGAAGCAGTTGATAAAAATATCCTATTTTATAAGTTTACCTACTTCTGGGGGCTTCCCTTTTATGTGTAATACAAATTAGTGATCCCTAATTCACTAATCAGAAAATAACTATTTTAAAAAACATATTTCAACAAATAAATTATGAATATTAATTTGTAGAGTGGCTTGCATTAGAATTGGAGAAATATGTATTGTACGCATATACATTTTAAGTCTTAAAATTATAGTAACTTCAAGAATAAACTCTATTACAGCTTATCTAATTGTATCTCTTTATCCATTGGAAAAAACTAATGAAATAATTTGAACTACATTAGACTGTTTTGCACTTTTATTCCAGTTTAATGGTTCTGAAGCCAGCCTCTATACTTGGAACACCAGTACCCAACCAGGAGATCCTGATTTAATTTGTCCAGTTAAATAGCTGAAATCAGTATTTTATTTTGTTATTTTTTAAAAATATTTATTGGAATATAATTGCTTTACACTGTTGTGCCAGTTTTTGCTGTACAACAAAGTGAATCAGCTGTATTTATACATATATCCCCATATACATTCCCTCCCACAACTCCTTCCCACCCTCCCTAATTCATCCCTCGAAGTCATCACCCATTACTGAGTTGATCTCCCTGTATTATGCAGCAGCTTCCCACTAGCTAGCTATTTTATATTTGGTAGTGTATATGTATCAATGCTATTCTCTCATTTCATCCAGGTTCCCCTTTCCCCACCTCCCCACCCTGCCCTGTGTCCTCAAGTCCATTCTCTACATCTGTATCTTTATTCTTCCCCTGTCACTGGGTTCATCAGTACCATTTTTTTAGATTCCATATATATGAGTTAGCATACAGTATTTGTTTTTTTCTTTCTGGCTTACTTCACTCTGTGTGAAGACTCTAGGTCCATCCAGCTCACTACAAATAACTCAATTTCATTCTTTTTTATGGCTGAGTAATATTCCATTGCATATATGTGCCACATCTTCTTTACCCATTCATCTGTTGATCGGCATTTAGGTTGCTTCCATGTCCTGGCTATTGTAAATAGTGATGAAATGAACATTGTGGTACATGGCTTTTTTTTTTTTTTTTTTGGATTATGGTTTTCACAGGGTATATGCCCAGGAGTGGGATTGCTGGGTCATATGGTAGTTCTATTTTTAGTTTTTTAAGGAACCTCCATACTGTTTTCCATAGTGGAGTGGATGTACCAATTTACATTCCCACCAACAGTGCAGGAGGGTTCCCTTTTCTCCACACCCTGTCCAGCATTTATTGTTTCTAGATGTTTTGATGATGGCCATTCTGACCAGTGTGCGGTGATACCTCATTGTGGCTTTGACTTGCATTTCTCTAATGATTAGTGATGTTGAGCATCTTGTCATGTGTTTGCTGGCTGTCTGCCTGTCTTCCTTGGAGAAATGTCTATTTAGGTCTTCTGCCCACTTTTGGATTGGGTTATTTGTGTTTTTGGTATTAAGCTGCATGGGCTGCTTGTATATTTTGGAGATTAGTCCTTTGTCCGTTGCTTCATTGGCAAATATTTTCTCCTATTCTGAGGGTTGTCTTCTTGTCTTGTTTATGGTTTCTTTTGCTATGCAAATGCTTGTAAGTTTCATGAGGTCCCATTTGTTTATTTTTGATTTTACTTCCATTATTCTAGGAGCTGGGTCCAAAAGGATCTCGCTTTGATGTATGTCATAGAGTGTTCTGTCTATATTTTCCTCTAAGAGTTTTATAGTGTCTGGCCTTCCATTTAGGTCTTTAACCCATTTGGAGTTTATTTTTGTGTATGGTGTTAGGAAGTGTTCTAATTTCATTCTTTTACATGCAGCTGTCCAATTTTTCCAGCACCACTTATTGGAGAGGCTCTCTTTTTTCCATTGTATATTCTTGCCTCCTTTGTCAAAGATAAGGTGCCCATATGTGGGTGGGTTTATCTCTGGGCTCTCTATTCTGTTCCATTGATCTATATTTCTGTTTTTGTTCCAGTACCATACTGTCTTGATCACTATAACCTTGTAGTATAGTTTGAAGTCAGGGAGCCTGATTCCACCAGCTCTGTCTTTCCTTCTCAAGATTGCTTTGGCTGTTCCGGGTCTTTTCCATACAAATTGTAAGATTTCTTGTTCTAGTTCTGTGAAAAATGCCATTGGTTATATGACAGGGATTGTATTGAATCTGTAAATTGCTTTGGGTAGTATTGTAATTTTCACAGTGTTGATTCTTCTAATCCAAGATCATGGCATATCCCTCCATCTGTTTGTATCATCTTTGATTTCTTTCTTCAGTGTCTTGTGGTTTTCTGCATATAGGTCGTTTGCCTCCTTAGGCAGGTTCATTCCTAGATATTTTATTCTTTTAGTTGCAATGGTAACTGGGAGTGTTTCCTTAATTTCTCTTTCTGCTCTTTTGTTGTTAGTGTACAGGAATGCAGGAGATTTCTGTGCATTAATTTTGTATCCTGCTACTTTACTACATTCATCCATTAGTGCTAGCAGTTTTCTGGTAGCATCTTTACGGATTTCTATGTATAATATCATATCATCTGCAAAGAAAGACAATTTTACTTCTTCTGTTCCAATTTGGATTCTTCTTATTTTATTTTCCTCTCTGATTGCTGTGGCTAACACTTCCAAAACTGTGTTGAGTAATAGTGGTGAGAGTGGACACCCTTGTCTTGTTCCTGTTCTTAGAGGGAATGTTTTCAGTTTTTCACCATTTAGAATGATATTGGCTGTTGGTTTGTCATATATGGCTTTTATTATGTTGATGTAATTTCCTTCTATGCCCATTTTCTGGAGAGTTTTTATCATAAATGGATGTTGAATTTTGTCAAAAGCTTTTTCTGCATCTATTGAGATTAGCATATGGTTTTAATCCTTCAATATATTTACATGATGTATCACATTGATTGATTTGTGTATATTGAAGAATCCTTGCATCCCAGGGATAAACCCCACTTCATCATGGTGAATGATCTTTTTAATATGCTGTTGGGTTCTGTTTGCTAGTATTTTGTTGAGTATTTTTGCATCTATATTCAGCAGTGTTATTGGCCTGTAACTTTCTCTTTTTGTAACATCTTTGCCTGGTTTTGGTATCAGGATGATGGTGGCCTCTTAGAATGAGTTTGGGAGTGTTCCTTCTTCTGCTATATTTTGGAAGTGTTTGAGAAGGCTAGGTGTTAGCTCTTCTCGAAATGTTTGATAGAATTCACCTGTGAATCCATCTGGCCCTGGGCTTCTGTTTGTTGGAAGATTTTTAATGACAGTCTTAATTTCAGTACTTGTTATTGATCTGTTCACATGTTCTATTTCTTCCTGGTTCAGTCTTGGAAGATTGTACTTCTCTAAGAATTTTTCCATTCCTTCCAGGTTATCCAATTTATTAGCATATACTTGCTTGTAGTAGTCTCTCATGATCTTTTGTATTTCTGTGGTGTCCGTTGTTACTTCTCCTTTTTCACTTCTAATTCTGTTGATTTGCGTCTTCTCCCTTTTTTTCCTAATGAGTCTGGCTAACGGGTTATCACTTTTGTTTATCTTCTCAAAGAATCAGCTTTTAGTTGTGTTTTTCTTTGCTGTTGTTTCCTTCATTTCTTTTTCATTTATTTCTGATCTGATCTTATAATTTTTTTTCCTTCTGCTCACTTTGGGGTTTCTTTGTTCATCTTTCTTTAATTGTTTTAGGTATAAGGTTAGATTGTTTATTCAAGATTTTTCTTGTTTCTTGAGGTAGGATTGTATTGCTATAAACTTCCCTCTTAGAACTGCTTTTGGTGCATCCTATAGGTTTTGGGTTGCTGTGTTTTGATTTTCAATTGTTTCTAGGCATATTTTGATTTCTTCTTTGATTTCTGTGATTTCTTGACTGTTTAATAGCATATTGTTTAGCCTCCATGTGTTTGTATATTTTACAGTTTTTTTCCTGTAATTGATATCTAGTCTCATAGCGTTGTGGTTGCAGAGGATGCTTGATACAATTTCAATTTTCTTGAATTTACCTAGGTTTGATTTGTGACCTTAGATGTGATCAATCCTGTAGAATGTTCCATGTGTACTTGAGAAGAAAGTTTATTCTGTAGTTTTTGGATGGAATGTCCTATAAATATTGTCGAGATGTTCTAATTCATCATTTAAAGCTTGTGTTTCCTTATTTATTTTCTGTTAGGGTGACCTGTCCATTGATATAAGTGGGGTGTTAAAGTCTGCTACTATTATTGTGTTACTATTGATTTCCCCTTTTATGGCTGTTAGCATTTGCCTCATGTGTTGAGGTGCTCCTATGTTGAGTGTGTAGGTATTTACAATTGTTATATCTTCTTTTTGGGTTGATCCCTTGATCATTATGTAGTGTCTTTCCTGGTCTCTTGTAACAGTGTTTACTTTAAAATCTAATTTGTCTGATAGGAGTATTGCTACTCCAGCTATCTTTTGACTTCCATTTGCTTGGAATATCTTTTTCCATCCCCTTACTTTCAGTCTGTATGTTTCCATAGGTCTGGAGTGGGTTTCTTGTAGACAGCCTATATAAAGGCCTTGTTTTGGTATCCACTCAGCCAGTCTGTGTCTTTTGCTTGAAGCATTTAATCCATTTATATTTACATTTAATTATTGACATGTGTGTTCCTATTACCATTTCATTAATTGTTTTGGTTTTGTTTGTGTAGGTCTTTTCCTTCTCTTGTATTTCCTGCTTAGAAAAGTTCCTTTACCAATTATTGCAAGGCTGGTTGGCGGTGCTGAATTCCTTTAACTTTTCCTCATCTGTAAAGCTTTTGATTTCTCCATCGAATCTGAATGAGATTCTTGCTGGGTAGAGTATTCTTGGCTGTAAGTCTTTCTCTTTCAAGACTTTCAGTATATCCTGCCACTCTCTTCTGGCTTGTAGAGTTTCTGCAGAAAGATCAGCTGTTATCCTTATGGGTTTCCCCTCATATGTTATTTGTTGCTTTCCTCTTGCCCCCTGTGGTGGTGTTGGTCTAGTGTCTTGAGTAGGCTTACTGGTGGGAGGGTCTGGTGCATGCTTTCTGCTGTGTGGATCTGAGTCTTTTCCCTCTGATGATCAGGGCCTTGTCAAGTGGTATGTTTTAACGTATTTGTGAGCTTAATATGGCTTTAGGTGGTCTGTATGCTGATGAGTGGGTTTGTGTTCCTGTCTTGTTTGTAGTTTGGTGTGAGGTAGCCAGCACTAGCAGCTGCAGACAGTCAGGTGAACCTGGGTCTTAGACTCTGATAGAGGCCTCCATGAAAATTCACTGCAGTTAATCTTCCCTGTGGCTGGGGACTCTCTAGTGGTCTAGCATCCTGGACACTGTGCTCCCTCCCCAGAGCTTCCAACTTGACTTCTGGTCAAGGAATCCAGACTCTAGAGTTGCTCATCCCAGCAGTAAAGGAGATTAAAAAAGACTATCCATGCCCCAGACTAATGGTAAAAAGTTAAGTCAAACAAACAAAAACTGAATCAAGGAGACAAGTACACACACAAGAAACACAAAAACTGAACCCAATAAAATGTAAAGCACTAGGACAACCTGACAGAAGAACCCCAGAATGCAATCAGACAATTAAAGAGAAAACCAACAAAAATTCAAAACCAAAAAAAAAAAAAAAGAAAAAGAAAAGAAAGAAAAAAACAGGGAAATTTTGAAAATTAGGACCAGATATAACAAGGACCAAATAGAAAGAAAGAGCAAAATAACAAAGAGCAAGAGAACAACCAGAGAGACTCAAGATCCCCCAAATGAAATCAAACAATTATAATTAGAACTAAGCTAAATAAAACCTAATAACAAAAAGCAAATCAGGGTGTCATATGAAGAATAAAGCAAGGAAAAAGAGCAGACCAATATCGATTAAAAGTATAATAAGATAAAATAAAATAAAATAAAAAGAGATAAAAACAGAGCAACAGAGGAGCATAGTATGACTTGAAATATAAAAAGAAAAAGAAAAATAGAAATGTATTAAAGATAAAGAAGAAAAGGAGATAGAAGAGATAAACTCAGCACTACAAAAAAGCTAGCTAGAAGTAGAAATGTATAAAAAGGCTAAAAATAAAATAAAAGTAAAAAATAGAATAAAAATATATTATAAAATGTGAAGATCCCTTAGGACTAAGATTGTAATTAAAAAAAGAAAAAGCTAGAATTGACTACAGAATGGATCAGATCAACAGTTAAGAATAATAAATGTTTCCTTTGGATCTAAGCTGTAAGTGTCCTTGTACACGCCTTGAGCCTCAGGCCACCTTTGCCTCCCCAAGAGTCCCTCCTCTGCCTCTGGGTTGGACTCTGGACCTGCTGTGGGTCCTATGGGGTTCACTTAGGCTCTGATCTGGCCCAGTTCCTGTGTGTGCTTGTTCCTACAGTCTGCAGCAGCCAGAGCTAGACCATTTTCATCTGTGGGAACAGTCATTGTCTACTCAGATATTCCAAAGACATAGGGTCTACCTAGCTGATCACGGGGATTTAGTCTGCAGTGTATATATCTGATGGAAAGATTTTAGAACCTCTTCCTTAGTCCCCCTGTCCCTGGTGTTCAGCTTTGGTTTTGTCCCTGCTTCTGAGTGTGGTCTAACTGCCAGAGTGTGGTCCTGAGGCTGCCTTGGAACTCTTTGGGTCTGTCTCAGGGAGGGTTTCCTTTATTGTTCATCTACAGATGCAGGTGTATGGGGAGAGAGAGGCTTTAATAATGGCTCCTCTCCCTGTGTGTGATGCAACAGGAGCACCCTGCTTGGATCACAGGAGCCCCAGGGATGAGGCCAAATGCACAGATATCCCAGCAGGTGCAGGTATAGGAAATCTGACCTTAGTGTGGTTCTTTATGGTGCCTGGCACAGGTGCCTGAGAGACAGCCCTCAGGGGCTTTTTGTATTACTCTGTGACCAGCGGAGCTTCCTTTATTGTTCGTCTGTAGGTGTCGGTGTGTGTCGAGAGAGAGGGTACAATAGTGACTCCTTCCCCTGCATGTGAGTCAGCAGTAGTGCCTTGCCTGAGTTGCAGGAGCCTTGGTGGCAGTGATGGTGCCTATTGCAGAGGGAAGCCAGTTGGCTCAAGTATAAGCAGAATGTCTCCAGAGTTGGCCTGTGCTCCAGACTTCTTCTGGCTCTTGGCAGCAGGCACACCAGGCCAGCCCTGCCAGGGGGCTTTTGCTATCCCTTGTCAACTGTGACAGCCAGGCCCAGAGGGGACCTCCCTTTTTGTTCCTTGCAGGCACAGAAAGAGAGGTTACAACAGGGGCTCCTCCCCCCTGCTTGTATTGCGCCACCACCATGGCCACCCAGTTTTCCGCAGTAGGCATTCCCTGCTGCAGATTTCTTCCTTCTTGTGCCCTCAGTCCTTCTCCCCACAGCCAACAATATTTCTCACCCTGAACCAGTTCTCCAGTTCCCATGTTCCAGCTCCCAGACCCCTGCACTGCTGTGAACCCACATCTTAGTCCAGGACATGCAGGGCCATGGTACAGACCCTTTGTTTTTCTCACTCTTTCCCATCTGCCACAGATTGGCCAGTTCACCCTCTTTGGACAGTCTCAAATGTCTCCCTTGTGACCCAATCAAATTCCCCATTGGAGAGGGGGTTTCCCTGTCAGGTTTCCCCAGATTCGGCAATCTCTCCTCTGTTTCAGCTCCCCCCACCCCAGGGTATAGGACATGCCCCTTTCCTTTCTTCTCCTCTTCTTTCTTTTTTATTTTTCCCCCTTGTCCTATCCAGTTATGTCAGGATCTTTGCAGTCCTCTCTGGTGTCCAAGGTCTTCTGCTAGTGTTCAGCCAATTTTCTGTGGGAATTATCGCATCTTTTGATGTATTCCTGATGCATCTGTAGAGAGAGATGCACTCCATGTCCTACCTCATTGCCGTCTTTTCCCCCAGTATTTTATTTTTTAATCTATTTAGGTAATTCTAAAATGCAACCAAGATGAAGGATCCCTGCCCTAGATTATACATAACCTCAGTAGTTTGTTAGTATTCATCTACTAATCTGTTGACGCCAGATATGGAAAGGAAACTAAGTAATAATAATTCTGGTGAAGCCTAAGACCATTATCAGTCCTCATAAATTATATGTAAAAAATGTGCTAAGAGCTTAGAAGAAAATGGGAAGGAATGTTTCAAGCCAAATGTTGCAATGAAGATATTTTAGAGCTCATTTCATGTCATAATGTCCTTCATTTGCCTCTTTTTATAAAATACAGGTTAATGGTTCTTTAAAGAAAAAGGCTGTAATTGGGAAATAGTTGACCCTAAAAGGGGCAGACTCTGACAGGAATTACATTACTATTTAGTATATCTTTGGGCTTTGTAAGTTTCCTCCCAAACAATGTTTTTCATGTTTTTTCCAGTGCTGTTGCAATGATGTTTTAGAACCCGGATTTTTATCAGCTCTTGGAGATAGGAAATCTATACTTGGAAACTGCCTTGCATCAAAATATTTTCTTTTTATCTAACAGGACCTGTGATAATTATTAACATAGACTCTATTTTCAGACTCTCCTTTTATTTTCTCAGTTCTCAGAGACAAAAAAAAATATTAAATTCACTAAATTACTCTCATTCTTTAGGGTCCAGTTGAAAACCCCATCATGCTTTTCTAAAGAATGATAACAACCTATCCAGTAGATAAAAACCAGTTCATAATATTTTATAACCAGTGACTGATGTTTGACATTGTTTCTTTTGATTTTTTAGATCTCTTCTCCTGATTGCATTTTGGACATTTATTTAGTAGTGCCTCTTTCAGAGTAGGGACAAGCTTAAGAAACCTAAGAAGAAACATGAAGATAACAAACCTACTGTTTGTTAATACATGTCATTTAAGAATTTATTGTGAGTAAAATAGAAAGGCTTGAAGGTTTGGGACACAATACTGAATGTCATTTTTCTCTTCCTTTTTTTGTTCATAGGTTGGTTAATATAGTAGTATAAAAATAGTAGTTATGTTGAGATTGCTGAAATCATAAAATGTTGGAGGTTCAAAACACATTAAATATCATCTATTCTATTCTCTCATTTGATAAATGGAAAAAAAATCTAGACATGTAAAGACATGCTCAAACGAAAAGGGTATCTCTTCTAACTTTAAAACAGAGCTCTAAATAGTGTTTAGGGAACAGGAGCAAAGGCATAAATCAGGTAGATTTAGCCTTGCTCTTTGATTTGAGAACATGTGGAAAAAATATATTAAGCCAGCCTACTGTCCTACTTCAGAAACAAATGCAAAACCCTTTAAGGAGTTTAGTTCATGCCCCAATTAGCCAAACTATTCAACTATGGGAGAGCAGTTGAGGATCAAAACTGCTTTGGGCCATGATGAATAATGAGTGAGTGAATGGACTAATTAATAACTCCATGACAGTGAAAGTCACTTCACTGGAATTTAAATTTTGGGTGCCAAGAGCTGCACACAAGTGATTAATATTCACTATATAAGGTCAATAAAATTTATTTTTAATATTAGGAAATCCAATTTTATACTTCACAGGCAGAGAAGGAATCTGAGATTAGAGAAGTTTATAACAGGGAAGCAATTGCAATGCAATTTATGTACTCTGACAAGAAAAAATAATAGATCTCATTATTACAGGAAGAAGTTCAAAAGGATAATTTTTTATTTCATACATAAAACATTAAAAAAATTAAAGTGATGTGGTGAAGCCACGGATTTTACCCAATTGTTTTAATAATAATTTATCAAGCTTGAGACATTTATTTACAGATTTAAAATTTTATATGATGTGGATATATAAATTTAAGGTTTAATTCCCTTAATAAGAATTTAATATCTCGTGATTTTGCAAGCATTCTTTTTATTAAGCACTTAGTATTATTATTATTAGACAATTATAAATGATTATTTTTTACATTTATTTTCTTTTCACATCTCCACAACTTCTTACACTTCATGTTCATCGAGATCTATAAGCACATATTGCAGTATTTGATCCTGACCCCTCAACAATAATTCTCAGAACCTCTCCTATAGCCTTAGATTCTCTCTCCCTCTTAACATTCTCTCTCATCACAGTCTTTTTCTATCTCTCTATCTCTCCCTTTATTGTACTATTGTAGTAGTTAAAAAAACAAACAACAACAGAAATGAAGCTTAGAAGGACATATGACACTGTACAGTTGAAACATCTAGATAAAAATCATAATTTTATGAATCAACTGAATATATTGGCATCATTAAAATTGTCTTTTGCCAACATTTTACAGATTTGCAGTTACACAAACCTCTTAGTTACAAAGTAAAAGTTATGTAGCTGCTAAGGGGCAGTCAATGGGGCCTTGCATCCCCAGACAAAACCTAACTGACTATGAACATTTTAACAATTAAACGATAAAAACACACCATAAAGAATATGCATCCTTCACGTCACATAATTACTATTTTGTTGTTACTGCAATGGTGAGATGCTTAAAATTTACTCTCACATCAACTTGTAAGTATATAATGCTGTACTGTTAATTCTGCTAACCATGCTGTATATTAGATCCCTCAAACTTATTCCTCTTATAATTGGAAGTTTGTACCCCTTGCCCAGCATCTCCCAATTTCCTCCATCCCCTCGCCCTTAGCAACCATTGTTCAACTTTCTGTTTCTATGAGTTCAACTTGTTAGATTCCACATATAAGTAAGATCAAACTGTATTTTCCTTTCTCTGTTTGACTTACTTTATGTAGTATGATACCCTCAAGTTCCATCCATGTTGATGTAAATGGAAAGATTTTCTCTTTTCTCAGGGCTGCATAAGATGTCACTGGGTGTGCGTGGAAAACATTAGCTCAAAATGGAACATAGATTTAAGTATAAAACAAAATACTCTAAAACTTTCAGATATAAAGAAATGATAAACTCATTATGACACAGAACTAAGTGAAGTATTTTTAGACATGACACCAAAAGCATGATACAGTTAACCTGAGATAAATAAACTGCCAGATATTTCTCCAGTAAAGATGGGTTTATTTGGGATCAGTAGAGAACTGCAATCTGGGATCTGCAGCCATGGTAAACCACATGCTAATCCTCACAGGGCAAGGGAAAGAGAATGCTTTTATAGAGAGAAATTGGTTTAATGCATGTACAGTGATGGGAAGTGCGAATTTTTCAGTCTCTCATAGGACTGGTTGTTATTTATTCCAAACCAGAGCTTTCTCTTTTTATCAAACCAACAATTGTTGAATTTCCAGTCCTGTTTCCCTTTTCTGAAGCCAATTGTTGGCCTTCTCTAACTGATTTTTCTAAATTAGTATTTGGAGAATTACCCCTTTGGACTATGACAGAGGTTTTTTTTTTTTTTTTTATTTGGTTTGTTGTTGTTGTTGTTGTTGTTGTTCTTGGCTAAAGTAGAAGCCTGTGTAATTGCATATAATTCAGCTTATTGGGCTGAAATAGCCCTAGGCAAAGATGCTACCTCAACAACATCAAAAGGAGTTTCAATAGCATTATCCAGCACAATGTTTGCCACTGTCACCTTTTTAAAAAGAGCCATCAGTGAAACATGAGAAGTCACTACTTCCCAAATGAATGTCCTGCAGATCATTATGAGGAGTCAGGAGGTGATTTGTCAGTGTTAAGCAGTCATGAGGGACTTTATTCTTGATGAAGGGGAGAAGAGTAGCTGTGTTAAGGTTATTACAATGTAAAAGAGTTATGTGGAGAGCAGTTAATAAAAGGACTTCATAGGAGGTGAGGCAACTGACTGAGAAATGTTGAGTGTGAGCACCTGTTTCCTCACCAGCCCTGAAGCCTTTGAAGATCTTCTCTGGTCCCCATATGTGCAACAAAAATGTTGACTTGAAATAAACAGATTGCCAAATATTTCTCCAGCAAAGATGGTTTTATTTGAGATCAGCAAAGAGTTGCAGTTAGGGATCTGCAAATGTTAGGTCACACGCAATTCCCTGCATGGAAGGAAAAAAGAACACTTTTATAGAAGGGAAAAGGAAATTAGGAGGAGCCATAGCAAACAAAGAGTGTGTGGCTTTTCATTGGCTGAAACCTTGCCAGGAAAGAAGAGGAGTCTTTCTTCTTCCTGTCCAGCTTGTCTATTGTCACAGAGTGTGACAGCTTCCCCTTCTGGTCTCCTAACTCTATTTGATTGAGATTTCTGTTTGTTAATTTTTTACAATACATAAAATAAATTGATATATTGGACTTCATCAAAATTAAAAACCTATGCGCTGCAGAAGACTTTGCTACGAGGATGAAAAGACAAGGTATAGACTGTGAAAAATCATTTGCAAACCACTTATTTGTCCAGGACTCAAATCTAGAATAAAGAATGCTAAAAGCTAACATTAAAAAAGCGAACAATACAATCAGACTTTGAGCAAAAGACATCAATAGATATTTCACCAAAGAGCATATACTGATATCAAGTAAGCACCTGAATGGAGTATACTCTATAAAAATACTCAATCACTATGTTTTAAACCTAAAACTAATAAAATATTATAATTCAATTATACCTCAGTTAAAAAAATAAGCACATGAAAGGAGAGTCAATATTGTTAGACATTAGAGAAATGTAAATTTAAACCATAGTGAGATATTATATACTTATTAGAACAACCAAAAAAATTTTAAGTCACAATATCAAATGCTGTGAGAATTCAGAAAAACAAACTCTCATACATTGCTGGTAAGACTGTAAGAAGGTTCATCTACCCTGGAATATAGTGAGATATTTCTCAAAATGCTAATTATATATTTACTAACAATCCAGCATTCATAATCTTGGCCTTTATCCCAGAGAACTGAAAATATATTCATAAGTTTTAATATCCATATTAATTTGTAATACACTGAGAGTAGACATGAGTATTTTAGGTAAAGGGCATATCAATCACTAACACATTATCTACTTTGTTTCCTCTTTCCCCAATTCTTCCACCTTCTGGGTCATAGAAAGCAAGATAGATATCATCCTGCAGATAATGACTACTGTACCGTAGGTTAGGAACCCAGAAAAAATGAATCTGAGAGTTTGTGTAGGAAATGGATAGTCTGTCTTTTCCCAACTTATGAGTCAGAGAGGAAAACCTTTGCTCCTATGTAAACAAATTCTCTTTGGGATCAAAAGGGGAAGGATCATGCATTCTTTCTTTTTTGGGCTATATAAAAATATCTCCTGGATGAAGATAAAACAAGAGTCACATAGTTTATGTCCCTTACAATGTATCCATGGCGTATCCTGCTTTGAAATGCAAACATTTATTTACCCCTGGAGAGTAAAATTTCTTATCTGTCAGCAACTTCCAAAGCTTCTTCTTTGACCCATGTCTTAGTAAAATTGGTTTGGAAAGCCCTAACCATGCAGAAACAAAAAGATCTTTTCTCTACCATACCACATGTACGTCTACAGAAAAATTTGTACACAATTGTAATAGGTTTATTTGTAATAGCCAAGCTCTGGAAATAAACCAAATGACCTTCAGTGGGTGACTTGTTAAATAAACTGTAATACTACTCAGCAAAACAAAAGAGCACACTTTTGACACTGCAAGTTGGATGGATCTCAAGAGAACTATTCTGAGTGTCAAGAGCCAATATTGAAAGATTACATCCTATTTACATAACATTCTTGGTGTGACAAATTATAGAGAATGAATTAGAGATAAACACGAGTTAACAATGGGGAGGTGAAGGGAGATATGTGTGTCTACAAAGTGATTCAACAATTCACCTTGATTGTGGTAATGACTGCACAAACACAGATGCACACACACACATAAATGAGTGCATGTAAAGCTGGTGGCATATGAAATTCTATTCACTGTATCAATGTCAGTTTTATGCTTTTGACATTGTGCTAGTTATGTTGTGTTACTATTGGAGTAATATGGGTGAAAGATACACAGAAACTATTTTTTGCAATTCCTTGCAATTCTATATGTTTCAAAATAAATGTTTAAAAGATCATACATTTGTAAATTTGTATCATTAATTGGCAGTATCTATTCAAAATAACATTTTCCAAAAAAATACATAAAATCTCATTAGAGATTTGTGTTAGATGAACTTTTTGCAATGGATTTTAATGATAAGGGACACAGATTTTGGACCCCAGTTAAGTGAAATATTACCCCTCCAAAATAAATTACATTTTTCTCATTAGTAGACTTGTGTTAAAAATGTATATACATTATGATGATGATGATGGTGATGATGATGTTTGGATGTGAAACTGTCATGTAAATGCTTATATTTTTGCCCCATATTTCCCTGAGTCCTAAGTTTATTTTGATCAGTTGTCATTAAGGAATAATTTTCTGACATTTTGAGAGGGTGGTATTGAAGGAGTAGCTCAATGAATTTGTAGGAAAGGTGGTGGAGATTTAGTGTTTTAGCTGCTTTTTTCACAGATTCTCATGTAATGATCCATAATCAAATATTTTGTGGATTTGCAGCTAACACTAAACAAATGAGCCTAAGTGTCAAATGACATATAGATTCATATTGTCAGTCCTGGAATAAAACTGAAATATAACTTCCTTTTCTTTTACAAAGTCTCACTTGGAATAATTCTGTTACTACCATCTAAAATTCAAGAGCCTGAAAGATTCACCAAACTTTATATGCACATTTCTGAGTCCATTTTACAGGTTTAAACAATGAGAAAATACATGGAAAGATGGAAATCTTAAATACTATTTATTCTACAAATCAAGGCTATTTTATTATATTAGTCTTCAGTTTATTGCTTCTGGATGAATAGCATGTTGATATAAAAAAGGCAAAAAAAGCAGATTGGGAGTAGTAACTGGAGTGGAAATGCAATGCAGACTCTTAAGATTTTGCCAAATTTTCTTACACTGCTCCTATTCCTGCTCAATGCCCTGGGGTTTTATGCTGTCTGAGATACTGGATGAAAATGCTAGAGTGTGTTCAAGTGTAACTGCATGCTCAATTAGGCACAGAATTGTCAGTTTCAAGCAGCAAGTTAGACCCAACTTACTGAAAATGAACCCTACAAAACCTATCTTCTGAGGCAGTTTTTACAGTATCCTAGCTCTACACTGAATATACCACTGCACTGTCATGGAAGAATTCTGCACAGTTGTAAAAAGCTCCTCCTCGAAGCACTGTTGGGATATAAAATTTAAAGAGCAAAGAGACAATGGTTAAAAAAAAAAATCACAGCACAGGGATTTAAAAAAATCCTTGCCTTGGCAAACCATTTTTGATAGATTGGTGTTGCAAGTTTTTGTGTCAGAAAGGACAAAAATGGAAATTTTAACTTCTACTAAAATGATATCAATCAATGATCTGGTGTTTTAAAGTACTGAAAAAGCCTCACTGAATTGAACTATTTTAACAGGGATTAACAAAAAGGCAAAAGTCAGAAGTTGTAGAATGAATATAAAATATTTCTATGAAAATATTACATTCAACATTTAAATAATCAAACCTAGCAATCAATTTAAGATGATGTTCTTACATTTATAGTGGGACGTGAGTCATGTGGGCCAAATTCGGTAGGCTTTTAATGGGGAAATAATTAGGTGTAGGAGAGGAAGACATACAGATTGAAATTTGGTAATGTCTCTTAGAGAATGGAAATCATTATATAAAAGAGAACACTCTTAAATCAATAGAGTCCAAAGTTAATTTGAAAAGTAAAGTCATTTGGAACTGTTAGTGTTTACCTCAGTTGATTCAAATATATAACTATAAAAAATGAGGTGAATACTTATGGATCACACAATGGGGTTCATTGATAAGCTATTTTTCATAGTGATGATCAAAGTGAGAAAGAAGAGGTTATTTTGTTTTACCGGCTCTTCCTAGGAATAAATATTCTAAACTTTTCGTTCTCTGTTTGCTAATTAATACTGGTTTTTAAAATAATTTATACACACTTTTTTTCCTTCCTTTTTTTCCCTTCCTTTCTTCCTTCCTTCCTTCCTTCCTTCCTTCCTTCCTTCTTTCCTTCCTTCCTTCCTTCCTTTCCCTCCACTCCCTCCCCTGTTCTTTCTTTATTCCCTTTTATATAGAACACAAGCCTAGGAGGAATTGACATATGGATTTAAATCTCAAACTTGTTAGCCTAGACAAGATATTTACATTGTAAATATTAATGAGTTTATCTCTGGATTAGATATAATTTTACCTTAGTATATTGTTGTGAGCATTAAAGAGTCTATAATTAAAATTCCTAATTCATTGCCTGGCAAATAACCAATATTCAAAATTTGATGAGTATTATTTTCCTTTTCTGCACACTGTTATGATAGCCTTAATCTTCTCTTCAACTCTATCAAAACATGTATCTTTATTTTTTTAAGCTCTTTATTGGAATGTAATTGCTTTATGCTGTTGTGCCAGTTTTTGCTGTACAATAAAGTGAATCAGCTGTATTTATACATATATCCCCACATCCCCTCCATCCCATGACTCCATTCCACCCTCTCAATCCCTGCCCTCTAAGTCACCACCCACCATTGAGTTGATCTCCCTGTGTTATGCAGCAGCTTCCCACTAGCTATCTATTTTACATTTGGTAGTGTATATATGTCAGTGCTACTCTCTCACTTTGTCCCAGCTTCCCCTTTGCCCACCTCCCCCCCCCTCCCCACGGCGCATGTCCTCAAGTCTGTTCTCTACATCTGTATCTTTATTCTTCCTCTGTCACTGGGTTCATCAGTACCAATTTTTTAGATTCCAAATATATAAGTTAGCAAATGGTATTTATTTTTCTCTTTCTGGCTTACTTCACTCTGAATGAAGACTCTAGGTCCATCCAGCTCACTACAAATAACTCAATTTCATTCTTTTTTATGGCTGAGTAATATTCCATTGCATATATGTGCCACATCTTCTTTACCCATTCATCTGTTGATGAGCATTTAGGTTGCTTCCATGTCCTGGCTATTGTAAATAGTGATGAAATGAACATTGTGGTACATGGCTTTTTTTTTTTTTTTTTTGGATTATGTTTTTCACAGGGTATATGCCCAGGAGTGGGATTGCTGGGTCATATAGTAGTTCTATTTTTAGTTTTTTAAGGAACCTCCATACTGTTTTCCATAGTGGAGTGATGTACCAATTTACATTCCCACCAACAGTGCAGGAGGGTTCCCTTTTCTCCACACCCTGTCCAGCATTTATTGTTTCTAGATGTTTTGATGATGGCCATTCTGACCAGTGTGCGGTGACACCTCATTGTGGCTTTGACTTGCATTTCTCTAATGATTAGTGATGTTGAGCATCTTGTCATGTGTTTGCTGGCTGTCTGCCTGTCTTCCTTGGAGAAATGTCTATTTAGGTCTTCTGCCCACTTTTGGATTGGGTTATTTGTGTTTTTGGTATTAAGCTGCATGGGCTGCTTGTATATTTTGGAGATTAGTCCTTTGTCCGTTGCTTCATTGGCAAATATTTTCTCCCATTCTGAGGGTTGTCTTCTTGTCTTGTTTATGGTTTCTTTTGCTATGCAAATGCTTGTAAGTTTCATGAGGTCCCATTTGTTTATTTTTGATTTTACTTCCATTATTCTAGGAGCTGGGTCCAAAAGGATCTCGCTTTGATGTATGTCATAGAGTGTTCTGCCTATATTTTCCTCTAAGAGTTTTATAGTGTCTGGCCTTCCATTTAGGTCTTTAACCCATTTGGAGTTTATTTTTGTGTATGGTATTAAGAAGTGTTCTAATTTCATTCTTTTACATGCAGCTGTCCAATTTTTCCAGCACCACTTATTGGAGAGGCTCTCTTTTTTCCATTGTATATTCTTGCCTCCTTTGTCAAAGATAAGGTGCCCATATGTGGGTGGGTTTATCTCTGGGCTCTCTATTCTGTTCCATTGATCTATATTTCTGTTTTTGTTCCAGTACCATACTGTCTTGATCACTATAACCTTGTAGTATAGTTTGAAGTCAGGGAGCCTGATTCCACCAGCTCTCAAGATTGCTTTGGCTGTTCCGGGTCTTTTCCATACAAATTGTAAGATTTCTTGTTCTAGTTCTGTGAAAAATGCCATTGGTTATATGACAGGGATTGTATTGAATCTGTAAATTGCTTTGGGTAGTATTGTAATTTTCACAATGTTGATTCTTCTAATCCAAGATCATGGCGTATCCCTCCATCTGTTTGTATCATCTTTGATTTCTTTCTTCAGTGTCTTGTGGTTTTCTGCATATAGGTCATTTGCCTTCTTAGGCAGGTCCATTCCTAGGTATTTTATTCTTTTAGTTGCAATGGTAACTGGGAGTGTTTCCTTAATTTCTCTTTCTGCTCTTTTGTTGTTAGTGTACAGGAATGCAGGAGATTTCTGTGCATTAATTTTGTATCCTGCTACTTTACTACATTCATCCATTAGTGCTAGCAGTTTTCTGGTAGCATCTTTATGGTTTTCTATGTATAATATAAAAACATTTATCTTTAAACACTGCAAAATTACCTAGTTAAAAAAAGACACTTGGCTTTATAGGAAGAGATCTAATTTTGAAATCTAGTGACTAATTTATATTCACAGGAGAATGCTTCACAATTAGATCATCAGGCTTATTTCCAATATGACTTGCTATACAGAGCTTTTTAGGGCAGCATATATGTGAGAGACACGTCCAGCTCAATAAAGCCTTTTCCTACTATCTAAATGTGATTAATGAGTTACCTCCTGTAGTCCCTCAAAAAATAACATAAAATGAATATCTTTTTAGGGTCTTCTGAATTGTGATTGGACCATAGAACTAGGCATTTAATGAATCCCACAGTCTGTTCCTAATGATCTTTGCAGAACTAATAGCATAAACTGTGGGCATCAGCCAAATTCATATCCTGTCTTTCCAGGAATGTTCCTGGAACATTTCCTACAATAACTTTACTCATGACATCCTTTTACTAGAGCATTGTTTATTTACCCATATAACACCAACAAAATCAAGTTAATTTTCATCAAATCATAGTATTAATTATATCTTTTCTCTCAATATTTGGTCTGGAAACCACTAGCATCAAAATCAACTTTAGAATTTAGTTAAACTGTAAATCCTTGAGCCCCACTCAAGACTGCCTGAATCAGAATCTCTGGACTGGCAGTGTATTATTGAAGTAAATAATCCTAAGGGATCCTGTGTACCCTAAAACTTGAGAACCACTAATGATAGATGATAGATAGATGATAGGAGAGAGAGAGAGATTTTGGTAGATAGACAAGAGATTTCCTGGTTTCTCTTGGTTGCCAGCCCAGCAGTCCTTGGTGTTCCTTGGCTTGTAGCTGCATCACTCCAACGTCTGCCTCCATTATCACAGTCATTCTCCTTATATGTCTCTGTATCCAAATTTTCCTCTTCTTTTAAGGATATCATTAATGTAACGATATGTTACATTACATTGAATTCATTGCATTAGCTCACTGAATTAAGGTTCAGCCTAATCCAGGATGACATTATCTTCACTTGATAATATCTGCAAAGACCATATTTCCAAGTCACGTTCACCAGTACCAGAGCTTAGAATTTCAACGGATCTTTATGAGGACAAAATTCATCTCTCTCTCTCTCTTTTTCTATATATATATATAATTTTTTTCTATGAAGCTATGCTAGGTTATATTCCAGAAGCAAACAACTCCCAAATTTTATTGGCTTAAAACAACAAAGTTTTATTTGCTACTCTTCTGATGTTCTATCATGGGACTCAGTCTGACATGACCTCTAGATCTGGAGCATCATTAGTCATCATGCCATGGGGTAGAGAGGTGACAAACCATATACTATCTCTTAAAGCCTTTTGCTCAGAAGTGACACATGTTCTTCTGCTCATCTTCCATTGGTCAGAAAATCAAATGGCCACATAAAACTTACAAAGACAGCTGAACTGAAGTATGATCTAATCATATGCCTAGAAAGAAGTTTAATTTAGGAAAACTACAATAGATCCAGTAAATTATTGGTATACCTTTGCACTTTATATCTTACTTTGAGTTACTTTAGCATATAGAAAAGTAGGATACTACTACTACTTCTTCATACTTTTGAGTGTATTTATGGGGAGACAGTTCATTTAGGTCTTAGTATATATTATCTCATTTGGTCTTCAGAATAACCCTATGAAGTTGATAGTGTTATAACCTGTATTTCACAGATGAGGAAGCCAATACATAGTGAAAGTAACTTGCCAATGTCACATAAGTAGCAATAGGCAAGCAATAATTCAAACTCAGATTTGCCTTCAGACTCCAGCCTTTGAGAAGTAGATCACCTTGTCATTCACTTAATTTTTTTTAATGGAACCAGGCTGTAGTATAAATAAACAAGTAGATAGGAAAATAAATAATGTAAGTAAACAAATAAACATAATTCACCATTAGTAGTTCCAAAATGCCAAGAACAATGCTTTGTTAGTTCAGATCCTCAGACTGTCAATCCTTTCTTACTGGGACAATCTCAGCAATCAGTTGTGGTCCCAGCATAGCATTAATGGTGCCCATTTTTACTCTCAAAAGTGTCACATTTTGAAATAAACACATAGCTACCATATTTACAATTCTGAAATTCATAAAGCCCCAAATGTTAGGTTTTTAAAAAAAAATTTGCAGCAAGTGAATTTTGTACAAAATATGACTTAAAGAGAGATCAGGTGATTTGTTGTCTTTATTTAGTGTATTTGGTATAAATAGTTATATGTTTCAAGGTAGAAATATTAATGTGATTGACATTAGGTGTTCTTCTAGACTATCCTGTCATCTACCTTAGAATCCTGAAAAACAGGGACTTCCCTGGCAGTCCAGTGGTTAAGACTCTGCGCTGCCAGTGCAGGGAGTGCAGGCTCGATCCCTGGTTAGGAACTAAGATCCCACATGCCTCGTGGTATGACCAAAATTTTTTTTTTAAATCCTGAAATCCAAAACAGAGCTAGATTTAAAGTGTTTTCAAATAAGTGACAGAGAACCTGAAGTAATAATTATGTGTATATATGAGGACATGTGAATAAACATATAGGAACCAAATATATTATTTCTAATGCATTTATTTTTGATAATAATCATGATGGCCAACATTATATAAGGAGCTCTGCTAGTCAATGATTAGTTCAATTATAAGTGAGAACAGTGGCCTTAGAATGATTAGGATTTTTGCCTGAGATGACATAAGAGGCAGATGATAATGCACTCCATATCTCTCATCAAAGCCAGTGCTATTTTTTTTTTTTGAATAGTATGTTTTAGTAGTTATTACCTAACTGGATGCTCATATCAGGAGGTTTTTTTAAATCATATTTACAGAACTTAAAAGGGAGTTCTCATATCCTTAGTTGTAATTTTAAAACAATAATTCATAGTAGAATGGAGGAAAAAGCACTATAGGCAAGGGATATTTTGGGATTTAGAATAAACACCGGCTAATTCAGATTTGAAAAGCTCAACCAGAATGAAGTTGTATTCAGGGTATTAATGCTTACCAGTGGAAATATGCTAAATTACTGCCAGAACTCATTAGCATTTGTTATGTTAAGTGTTAATAGAAGTTTAGTCAAATGGTCTTTTTCTTCTTTCAAAGCTGCCTTTTGCTTCTTTCATAGGCCTCTGGAACAAGCAATATTGCTCATCATTAAATTAGTGTGTCATTTATGGAGTTAAGCATGTGGTGAACCCAATTGTAATTAAAGAAATGATTTAGTATGAGTCTGATAAAATTAAATTTTCATAGATGATAGTATAATTACAATTCTTATTTTGTGAAATGTTTACACAAATTTGAAGTCATTAAGGTGAAATAATTAGATTAAACTTGGAAACTATTATTCCATAAAGCAGAAGTAATGCAATATATGCTGTCTGAAATTACTTTTGCTGAGTTACTCAGAAAAGAAAATGCAACTACAAACAGAACTTATATGCAAAACTTGCATACAAAATGGTTTATCAGTTAATGACATAAACAGTTTATTCATTATTTTTTACTAATGTTTAGAGTTCCTAACTAGGAGAGGAAAAAGTTTTTCTACATTCTTTTAGGTTCAGAAGCTAAAAGGTCTGTGAAATTAAAAACAGGCAGATTAATAGGAGAAAAAGCATACAGATTTATTAATTTTTCGTAGGGGAAAGGAACTGGGAGAAAGGCTACATATGCAAGAGCAAATGATTTTTAGGAAAGATAAATGGGATCTTAAGAGAATAGATGGGAGGTGTGATAGCTTGTGACAATGTCTGTCTTGGTTTGATGATTCCCCAGATCAAGACATCTCTCCTGTGATAAAAGCCAATCTTCCCTAGTTGATGAAATTCCCAGGGAAGGGATTTAAGCCATTTTTTTCCCTTCTCTTTTCCTTTTTTTGGGGGGGTGGGGTGGGGGTGGGGTGGGGGGTGGAATCTGTTTTAAGGCAGATAAGGGGATTCACAGAAAGTCTCTTATTGCATTTGTTGCTTCTCAAATGTCTTCAACTCAAATTAATCATTACTCCAGAGTGGCATATTTGGAGTTGGCATATTTTTATCTCCTTCACAGCTGTATCAGCTATTTGGCTATTTTAACAAAATTATATTTTTAAAAATGTACTATAGTTCAGATGTCAGCTCACAGAACCATCTAGATATGTCCATAACCAACAAGAAGCTCAGTCTCCTATAGTTAAAAAAAAAAAAATTCAACTACTAAACTCAAATTTTCACAATGAGACAATGCTGTTCAACATTTATCCTTGACACCTATCCCAAGGTATTGATTTCTCCAAAGATGGAGTAAGGGTAGTGAGAAGCTACACGGGGAGCTTGAAAGTTGTTATTTGGCTGGTATTGTCATTTAATCTCAGGCAGGTCCCTCCTTCTCCCCACTTCCCCTGTGACCATGCACTTCTCTATCTTGTATTTCTATAAACAACCAGGGAAAATATTTATAAATTATGGTCAGTGCTTCTTTTTCAGCCACTCAATACCCATTAGTGCCTGTACTTTCTTGGGCTGATTTCTCTTTTCTCTTTAAGAGGCCTCTGTGCCAAAGCAAGAGCTAAGATTTGACTTGCAGTTTTGTGATGTATGGTTTGGGTGAAAGGCTTGTAACTTCCTTCAGTTTGAGTAAATGACCTTTAATCTCCCCCTCCTTTTATTGTTATCTCTTTCTGAAGCTCTTGTTATAATTTTAATTTTTGATCTGTTCTTTATATCTCTAAGCTTTTCTCTCACAATTTTCTTTTCTTTCTTACTTGCTCTATTTTTTAAATATTTCTCTATTTAATTTTTAAAGTGTGAGAAAATAACACAAAAATTCTGTAAAGAAAAAAACAACTTAGAGTTTATTGTTTTAAAACAATACCAGTTTAAATGAATACCTGTTTCAAGCAGGTGTTCATTTAACCAGCCACCAAGCATGACATGAAACTGCCCACATGCAGAAACCTACTATTTGCACATTCCAAATTACAAACTTCTCTTTCCCTCAGAAGTAATTATGGTTCTAACTGCATGTCATTCCTTTGTTTTTCTCCATAATTATAGA
The DNA here is from genome assembly GCF_030028045.1 of Hippopotamus amphibius kiboko. NCBI lineage: Eukaryota > Metazoa > Chordata > Mammalia > Artiodactyla > Hippopotamidae > Hippopotamus > Hippopotamus amphibius. The sequence continues at coordinate 147,086,141 of NC_080190.1, read as the reverse complement.
AATTAAATATTTACATAAAATGAAATTATACGGAAGTAATTTGTCCTAATTCTTTTAGTCAGTATTGTGATTGTGGGAGTTAGCCATATCATTTTTTGTAGCTGTAATTTGTTCCATTTCATCACTATATAATTTTTTATTCTTTGACTGCAGCAAAATTGATTTAGTTATTCTGCTGATGGGCAATGAGTTTCCACTTATTTATTTAAATAGTAAATAATTTAATTCTTTAAATTCCTTATTTTATCAATGTTGTGTAGTTTTCATTGTACAAGAGGTTTTTTTTTTTAATTTATTTATTTGGCTGCTTTGGATCTTCGTTGCTGCGTGTGGGCTTTCTCTAGTTGTGGCAAGCAGGGGCTACTCTTCTTTGCTGTGCTCCGGCTTCTCATTGCAATGGCTTCTCTTGTTGCGGAGCATGGGCTCTAGGCACGCAGCCTTCAGTAGCTGCAGCACATGGGCCCTAGAGTACCCGGGCTTCAATAGTTGTGGCACACAGACTTAGTTGCTCTGTGACATGTTGGAGCTTCCCAGACTGGGGATTGGCAGCTGGATTCTTAACCACTGTGCCACCAGGGAAGTCCCCGTTCAAGACTTTTATCTTAGTTAATTCATAAATACTAGTTCTTTTTGATGTTATTGTGCATGGAGTTGATTTTGTAATCAACCCAAGGTTGTGGAGTTCTTTCTGACTTGGTTAAACAATTACTCAGTCTAGATCCTGTTAGCCAGGACAGGAAATTGTTATCATTTGTTGTTTTCTCATGTAAACTTAGCTGTAGCCTTGAGCCTTTGAGTTCTCTGACATCATAGATCTTTTTTTTTTTTTAGCATAGCAAATACCATTTTTATTTACCCCTCTTATACCCAAACAATTTCTCCCTTTCTCTCTTCTTTTTAAGAACTTTTATTTAGATACAGTAAACAGACAATAAACAGCATATATTTAGGGTGTACAATTTGGTATCCCAATCTCCCAATTCATTGCCCCCTAACCCTCCCCGCTTTCGCCACTTGATGTCCATATGTTTGTTCTCTACATCTGTGTCTCTATTTCTGCCTTGCAAACCAGTTGATTTGTACCTTTTTTCTTAAGTCCACATATATGTGTTAATACATGATATTTGTTTTTCTCTTTCTGACTCACTTCACTCTGTATGACAGTCTCTAGGTCCATCCATGTCTCTACAAATGTCCCAGTTTCATTGCTTTTTACAGCTGAGTAATATTCCATTGTATATATGTACCACATCTTTTTTATGCATTCATCTGTTGATGGACATTTGAGTTTTTTCCATATCCTGGCTATTGTACATACTGCTGCAATGAACATTGAAGTGCATGTGTCTTTTTGAATTATGGTGTTCTCTGGGTATATGCCCAGCAGTGGGAGTGCTGGGTCATATGGTAATTCTATTTTTAGTTTTGCAAGGAACCTCCATACTGTTTTCCATAGTGGCTGTATCAATTTACATTCCCACCAACAGTACAAGAGCATTCCCTTTTCTCCACACCCTCTCCAGCATTTACTGTTTGTAGATTTTCTGATGACACCCATTCTAACTGATGTGAGGTAATACCTCATTGTGGTTTTGATTTGCATTTCTCTAATAATTAGTGACGTTGAGCAGCTTTTCATGTGCCTCTTGGCCATCCATATGTCTTCTTTGGAGAAATGCCCTCTTAGATCTTCTGCCCATTTTTTGATTGGGTTGTTCGGTTTTTTGATATTGAGCTGGATGAACTGTTTATATATTTTGGAGATTAATCCTTTGTCTGTTGATTCATTTGCAAATATTCTCTCCCATTCTGAGGGTTGTCTTTTTTTCTTGATGATAGTTTCCTTTGCTGTGCAGAAACTTTGAAGTTTTATGAGGTCCCACTTATTTATTTTTTGTTTTATTCCCATTACTCTAGGAGGTGGGTCAAATAAGATCTTGTTGTGATTTATGTCAAAGAGTGTTCTTCCTATGTTTTCCTCTAGCAATTTTATAGTGTCTGGCCTTACATTTAGGTCTTTAATCCATTTGGAGTTTATTTTGTGTATGGTGTTAGGGAGTCTTCTAACTTCATTCTTTTACATGTAGCTGTCCAGTTTTCCCAGCACCACTTATTGAAGACGCTGCCTTTTCTCCACTGTATATCCTTGCCTCCTTTGTCATAGATTAGTTAATCATAGTTTATTTCTGGGCTTTCTATCATGTTCCATTGATCTATATTTCTGTTTTTGTGCCAGTACCATATTGTCTTGATCACTATAACCTTGTAGTATAGTTTGAAGTCAAGAAGCCTGATTCCACCAACTCTGTCTTTCCTTCTCAAGATTGCTTTGGCTATTTGGGGTCTTCTGCATTTCCATACAAATCATAAAATTTCTTGTTCTAGTTCTGTGAAAAATGCCATTGGTAATTTGATAGGGATTGCATTGAATCTGTAAATTGCTTTGGGTATAGTCATTTTCACAAGGTTGATTCTTCCAATCCAAGAACATGGTATATCTCTCCATCTGTTTATGTTGTCTTTGATTTCTTTCAGGATTGTCTTATACTTTTCTAAGTACAGGTCTTTGAACTCCTTCATTACATTTATTCCTAGGTATTACATTCTTTCGGTTGCAATGGTGAATGGGATTGTTTCCTTAATTTCTCTTTCTGATCTTTCATTGTGAGTGTATAAGAATACAAGAGATTACTGTGTGTTAATTTTGAATTCTACAACTTTACCAAATTCATTGATTAGCTCAAGTAGCTTTCTGGTGGCATCTTTAGGATTTTCTATATATAGTATCATGTCATCTGCAAACAGTGACAGTTTTACTTCTTCCTTTCCAATTTGGATCCTTTTTATTTCATTTTCTTCTCTGATTGCTGTAGCTAACACTTCCAAAACTATGTTGAATAGTAGTGGTGAGAGTGAACATCCTTGTCTTATTCCTGATCTTAGAGGGAATGCTTTCAGTTTTTCACCATTGAGAATGATGTTTGCTGTGGGTTTGTTGTATATGGCCTTTATTATGTTGAGGTAGGTTCCCTCTATGCCCACCTTCTGGAGAGTTTTTATCATAAATGGGTGTTGAATTTTGTCAAAAACTTTTTCTGCATCTATTGAGATGATCATGTGGCTTTTATCCTTCAATTTGTTGATATGATATATCATGTTGATTTGCGTATATTGAAGAATCCTTGCATCCCAGGGATAGACCCCACTTGATCATGGTGTATGATCCTTGTTATGTGTTGTTGAATTCTGTTGGCTAGTATTTTGTTGAGGATATTTGCATTTAAATTCATCACTGATATTGATCTGTAATTTTCTTTTTTTGTAGTATCTTTGTCTGGTTTTGGTACCAGGGTGATGGTTGCCTCATAAAATGAGTTTGGGAGTCTTCCTTCCTCTGCAATTTTTGGAAGAGTTGGAGAAGAACGGCTGTTAGCTCTTCTCTAAATGTTTGATAAAATTCACCTGTGAATCTATCTGGCCCTGGACTTTTGTTTGTTGGGAAATTTTTCATCACAGTTTCAATTTCATTACTTGTGATTGGTCTGTTCATATTTTCTATTTCTTCCTGATTTAGTCTTGGAAGGTTATAACTTTCTAAGAATCTGTCCATTTCATCCAGGTTGTCCATTTTATTGGCATATAGTTGCTTGTAGTAGTCTCCTATGGTGCTTTTTATCTCTGCATTGTCTGTTGTAACTTCTTCTGTTTCATTTCTAATTTTATTGATTTGAGTCCTCTCCCTCTTTTTCTTGATGAGTCTTGCTAGAGGTTTATCAATTTTATTTATCTTCTCAAAGAACCAGCTTTTAGTTTTATTGAATTTTGCTATTGTTTTCTTTGTTTCTAATTCATTTATTTCTGCTCTGATCTTCATGATTTCTCTTCATCTACTAACTTTGGGTTTTGTTTGCTCTTCTTTCTCTAGTTTCTTTAGGTGTAAGCTTAGATTGTTTATTTGGGATTTTTCTTGTTTCTTGAGGTAGGATTGTATTGCTATAAACTTCCCTCTTAGAACTGCTTTTGCTGCATCTTGTAGGTTTTGGATCATTGTGTTCTGATTGTCATTTGTCTCTAGATATTTTTGATTTCCTCTTTGATTTCTTCAATGGTCTCTTGGTTATTTAGTAGCATATTGTTTAGCCTGCATATGTTTGTGTTTTTTACAGTTTTTTTCCTGCAATTGATTTCTAATCTCATAGCATTGTGGTCAGAAAAGATGCTTGATACAATTTCAATGTTCTTAAATTTACCAAGGCTTGATTTGTGACCCAAAATGTGATCTATCCTGGAGAATGTTCCATGTGCACTTGAGAAGAGTGTGTAATTTGCTGTTTTTGGATGTAATGTCCTGTAGATATCTATTAAATCAAGCTGGTATAGTGTGTCATTTAAAGCTTGTATTTCCTTATTAATTTTCTGTGTGGATGATCTGTCCATTGGTATAAGTGGGGTGTTAAAGTCCCCCACTATGATTGTGTCACTCTCGATTTCCTCTTTCATTGCCGTTAGCATTTGCCTTATGTATTGAGGTGCTCCTAAATTGGGTGCATATATGTTTATAATTGTTATCTCTTTTTGGATTGATCCCTTGATTTTTATGTAGTGTCCTATCTTGTTTCTTGTAACATTTCTAATTTAAAGTCTATTTTATCTGACATGAGTATTGCTATCCCAGCTTTCTTTTGATTTCCATTTGCATGGAATATCTTTCTCCATCCCCTCACTTTCCATCTGTATGTGTCCCTAGGTCTGAAGTGGGTCTCTTGTAGACAGCATATATACGAGTCTTTTTTCTGTATCCATTCAGCCAGTCTGTGACTTTTAGTTGGTGCATTTAGTCCACTTACATACAAGGTAATTATCACTATGTATGTTCCTATTACCATTTTCTTAACTGTTTTGTTTTTGTTTTTGTAGGTCCTTTTCTTCTCTTATGTTTCCCGCTTAGAGAAGTTCCTTTAGCATTTGTTGTAGGGCTGGTGTGGTGGTGCTGAATTCTCTTAGCTGTTGCTTGTTTGTAAAGCTTTTGATTTCTGCATTGAATCTGAATGAGATCTTTGCTGGGTAGAATATTCTTAGTTGTAGGTTCCTCCCTTTCATCACTTTAAATATATCATGAAACTCCATTCTGGCTTGCAGTGTTTCTTCTGAGAAATCAGCTGTTAACCTTATGGGAGTTCCCTTGTATGTTATTTGTCATTTTTCCATTGTTGCTTTTCATAACTTTTCTCTGTCTTTAATTTTTGTCAATTTGACTACTATATGTCTTGGCATGTTTCTTCTTGAGTTTATCCTGCCTGGGACTCTCTGCACTTCCTGGACTTGGGTGGCTATTTCCCTTCCCATGTTATGCAAGTTTTCAACTATAATCTCTTCCAATATTTTCTTGGGTCCTTCCTCTCTCTCTTCTCCTTCTGGGACCCCTATAATACCAATATTGGTGTGTTTAACATTGTCCCAGAGGTCTCTTAGGCTGTCTCCAATTCTTTTCAATTTTTTTTCTTTATTCTTTTCCACATCAGTGATTTTCACCATTCTGTCTTCCAGCTCACTTATTCACCCTTCTGCCTCAGTTAATCTGCTATTGGTTCCTTCTAGTGTATCTTTCATTTCAGTTATAGTGTTGCTTATCTCTGTTTGTTTGTTCTTTAATTCTTCTAGGTCTTTGGTAAACTTTTCTTGCATCTTTTCAATCTTTGCACCCAGTCTTTTTTCAAAGTCCTGGATCATCTTTGCCATCATTATTCTGAATTCTTTTTCTGGAAGGGTGCCTATCCCCTCTTCATTTAGTTGTTTTTCTGGAGTTTTACCTTGTCCCTTCATCTGGTTCAAAGTCCTCTGCCTTTTCATTTTTTCTATCTTTCTGTAGCTGTGGTTTTCATTTCCACAAGACGAAATACTGCTGATACTGCTTGATACTGCTATCTGTCCTCTTATGGAGGAAGGTATCTAAGAGGCTTGTGTGTGCTTCCTGATGGGAGGGACTGATGGTGGGTAGGGCTGTTGAGTGAAGCTCAGTAAAACTTTAATCCTATTTGGTGGGAGGAGCTCCATAAAACTTTAATCTTCTTGTCTGCCAGTGGATGGGGCTATATTCCCCTCTTGTTGGCTGTTTGACCTGAGGCTACCCAACACTGGAGCTTACAGTCTCTTTGGTGGGGCTAATGGAGGACTGAAGGATGGCTCAAGCCAATGAGCACTTACCAGAACCCCTGCTACCCATGTCCCTGTCCCCATGGTGAGCCACAGCTGTCCCCACCTCTGCAGGCAACCCTCCAACACCAGCAGGTAGGTCTGGTTCAGTCTCCTATGGGGTTTCTGCTCCTTCTGCCTGGGTCCTGGTGAGCACACTTTTTTGTGTGCCCTCCAAGAGTGGAGTTTCTGTTTCCCCCAGTCCTGTGGAGGTCCTACAGTCAAATCATGATGGCTTTCAAAGTTTGATTCTCTGGGGATTCCTCCCCCCATTGCCAGACTCCCAGGTTGGGAAGCTTGATGTGGGGCTCAGAACCCTCACTTTAGTGGGTGGACTTCTGGGGTATAACTGTTCTCCAGTTTGTGGGTCGCCCACACAGATTTATGGAATTTGATTTTAATGTGATTGTGCCCCTACTACCATCTCATTGCAACTTCTCCTTTGTCTCTGGATGTGGGGTGTCTTTTTTGGTGAGTTCCAGTGTCTTTCTGTTGATGATTGTTCAGCAGTTGGTTGTAATTCCGGTGCTCTTGCAAGAGGGAGTGAGCACATGTCCTCCTACTCCACCATCTTGAACTGTCTGCTATGTAGTAATTTAAATAACTCCTAGCTAGTTTTCTGTTTTATAGACTCCATTTTCCTTTTCACATGAGAGAACAAGAAAAGAAGAGAACTAAAATACTTACATTGTTCTAGTAAATTATTCATATCTAAAATATTGTTGATGTCTTAATAAAATAAGTAAAAATCATCCATTTTGTTTATAAAGGGCAGCAAAAAGCATCTTTGTAATGTTGTTTTCTCCATTGGGATGCCCTGGATGCTGTAGTAGTTTCATGCTTCTGGGAGTTATTCTAACTGGTGGGAAAAGAGTTGACACAATTGGAACTGATTCAAAGCATTTATATATCATAGTTATATGTATTACTTGTCATAAAAATTGTTCTGCCTCTGTGCTCTTTACAAAACCATAAAGCTTCAGCAAGTAGTAGGCCCTGATGTAACTGTAACAGCTGTGAAAGCTCTTAATTCATATGCATATGTGTTATTCAGATGAATAAAGGAAACAATGGATTGAATGGGAAAATATGGAATTTAACTTATTGATAGTTTTCAAATTCAACAATGATGCTCTTTCAAAAATTGTATCATTTATATGACCACAAATGAGACTGCTAAATCATAAAAGTGAGGAAAAAGAAAGAATTTTTCAGACCACGTTGGAAATATTCATGGTTGATATGCCAGTAAGAAAGCTTGATAGGATGTTACTTATGAAATTTTTTTTCAGTTTAAGTGTGGCCTATTATTTTTGTAAGTAATGTGGGTGAGAGGTTGTTATGCGAAGAAAAAGCTATATAAATAGTTGCTGCAAGCAGTGAAAGTGAGAGAATAAAAAATGAGTGAGCAGAGAAGGGAAGTGTAAAAACCTTTGGAGGGTCTAGTTGTTGAAAGAAGTGTGGATTTTTAATCTTTGAAAATTAAACAGACATACCTCAATAGTTATGTAAAACTGAACATTTAATCCCAAGTTTCCAGTATATCCAGCAAAATCTTAGGCTACTGCTTTATTCTCTTGCAAGAATATGGAAGGGATATCAAATATCATTTATTAAAGATAAGTGACCTAGATAATGTCTTTCTAAGTTTTCCTACTGTTCAATATGTTCCAGATCATAATTACTATGCCAACCAAGAAATTTAACATAGCAAGTTTAGCATTTAGGTAATGGCTACATCTCACTCATTGTCAAGAGTTTTGAATATCTCATTCAATATTCACTTATTTATTCAATTGTTGTCTATTAAATTTTCTTTCTACCAGGTTTTTTTAGACACTATAAATAGAGTCATGAACAACAGTTTTACTCCTAATAGGATTAAAATGAGAAACTAAAGTGTTTGGCTGTTGATTTATGAACAGGAATGTTAAGTTTCAATGACATTTATCTCTGCTGCTGCGTATTACTGAAGGAGCTGTCACAGACCTCCTAGAATCTATGAAGTAAAAGAAAAGATCCCTTAGTTCTTATGTATTTGCACTCCTGTGGTTGTCAGTTACCTTGAAATTAGTATCCTTCAAACCTGGAAATGGCTAGAAAGTGATGTCATCATAAGAGGCTAGAAGACATTCAGCACATATGAATAGGGGAAATAGGAATCTTGCTTTTGAATATAATTTAGAGGAAAGCAGATCTAATCAAGTTTCTAGTCTGAATAGTTCTGAAACATATTCTCAGTTTTTGAAAAATTGCCTCGGTCTTGTTTGTGATGAAATCTAAAATATTTGTCACATTTCAATCAATGCAAAATGACAGCTGATTAAGCTGTATTTGTCAATTTATCAACCATGTTAGAATTATAATTAGATATGATTAATTAATAGGTTAATAAAGAGTTTCCAAACAATATGCAGAATGATGGACATCCTGGAAAGCTGGAGAAAATGGATTTGAAGGCCAAAAGTATAGTACAGTGGTAACTACTATAGAAAGGCTGAAAAATAACCAAGAGAGCCGGAAGTGCACATAGAGCAAGAATCAGAATATTATATTTTCGTGAATCGTATTTGTATCATCACAAAGACCAAATAGTCAGACAATATAATTCTTACTCTGCACCAAGATTTACTAATAATTAGTAAATATACAAAGCAGGATCTCTAGCATATGTGGCTATAGTATTTCAGAAGCCTTGAACTTGTCAGATGCTACCATCAAGCCTTAAGCTGCAGATTTATTTATAACAAACAATGAGACATAAAAGCATACCCTGAAAAAGCATTTCTGTATCACCACTCAGATCAGTACTTACAAAAGCCTCATTTTTCTTTTAGTCAATTCTATTAATGGTTTTCCCAAGAGGATATGCTTTGTTAACTCTTCTATTCCCAATATTGAAAATTAAAAACACAATGACCTTCTTAACTCAGAGTGTAATATCATGAGAACAACACAAAGCCATTTTCACATTGGGTGATACAATGATTACACTAATACAACAATAGGTAATAGGGTAAGGGACTATTACTGGCCAAGTGACATTTTCTCATTATGCTTTCATATGCTTCAAACATTTTTCAATCATAATAATTCATTATAATTTTGAAGAATGCTCAGCAAGTTTACATAAAGTTATATTTCTCAAACATATATAATCTAAAATATAATTACACACTTCTGTTTCCATAATTAATTTTCTATTGATAAAGGTCATTAAATAATTTCAGTAAGTTGAAAACCCAACATAAGATTTGACAAACAATTTGTTGACTATCTCTGTATTTTTCAAGGCACTTATAATTATTTCTTTTTTGACACAATACATAACTGTGAGAGTTTTAAAACCATCAACTATTATATGAATCATTATCATGTTAAGTGCATATAAAAACTATTTCTGTTGAGAAATGGCAGCACATTTTGCATTACTGCACTATAGACTTACAATAGTCAATGTGATGTAAGACACTATTGACTTGGATTTTAGCCATAGCTATATATCAGTTTCTAATGCCATATCTTGGTCTTTTTCCAGAAATACTTGAGTACATTCACAGTGAATGATTTAAAACCTTTTCAGTCTGTATCACCTGGGAGCCACAACATGTGCAAATTTTGACCTTTCAAGTTACTCTCCAATGACACATTTTTAAACTGAAGGCAAAGAAATAAGGAAAAATCACTTACCAGAACATTAAATTATCTTTGGTGTTTTGTAGTTTTTGTTCCTTTTAAATAAAATTTAATTTATGGTTATTTACTTTCCCAAAGAGATTGATATTGAATCTTACTACTGGCAGACCACAGGAAGCAGGCATATGAAAAAAGAGAAGACAAAATAACTCAGAATTAGTTGCCTAGACTCATGTTTTCAATTCTTGTCCCATTCCTTTTTGGGCCTACTGAATTGGGCTTCCTTCCCTACTAGCCCACCATGACTTTTCATATCAAGGTCTCTAGCAACCTCACATTCGTTAGCTAATGGCCAGTTTTTTGGCTTTATTTCATTTTCCTTTGGTTTCAATAGCATTTGAGAAAACTCAGCAATTCCTCCTTAAAATACTTCCTTTTTATTTCAAGACACCATGCACATCTGATTTTCCTCCTACCTCACTAGCTACTCTGTTTAAATCTCCTTTCCTAAATGCTTTCTCCTCGCTCCACTCTCCTTATGGAACGTTCAGGACTCATTTCTTGTGCATCTTTTTTCTGTCAGAAAAGACCTTTTTTGGCAATATCATCAGACTATATGACTATAAACAGGACCACTCTGAAATTTAAATGTCTTGCCCAAATATCTTCCCAGAATGAAGACTGCTATATGCAAATACCCATTCAACACTTCTAACTGGATGTTTCATGAAATTCTCAGATTTCACGTGTCTAAAATTGAGCTCCTGATGCCCAGCCTCAGCCCTACCACATCTGCTTCTCCCACTATCTACCCAGTTTTGATTGTTTCCTCAGCCCAGACATTTAGAATCCTTTAATCCTCTTCCAGTCTTCACTTAATCTCTCAGTAAACTCTGGCAGCTCCATCTTCAAATATATAAAGATTTTGAACACTTTTCAATACCTGTATTGCTACCGCAGTCTATACCAACATAGGGTATTTAGGTAATTACAAGAACGCCTCAACTAGTATAACTTCTTCTGCTCTTGCAGCACATCAGTCTGTTTTCAAAACATCAGTGATGCTGTTACAATGAGACCCTATACAATCTACACCCATTTATCCCATAGCCAGAGATGTGTTTCAGGCATTTACATTATACTTTCCATGAGAGTGTATGATTATTTGAGAAGTGGCTGAAAGGCTGAAGAGTTGAGATACATTTTGGATAACTCAAGAGGCCAAGAAGACCCAAAATGTAATTCCAGGACCTAACACAGTAGAATTGATTATAAAAGCTCTTAAGCATTGGGGATAAATCTCAGCTCTGAATTACCTCATCTCTAGGTTCAATTAAGATGAAGCCAGGTTGATAGTGTTCCCTAAGCTATCTGATAGAAGCAAAAGTAAATAATCCTTGTTCTTCAAGAAATGTAGAAAAGACATTCTAGACCAGATATCAAAATTCAGTACAAACCCACAATAATTAAAATAGTAGCATTGGCATAATAATAGACAAATAGAACAATGGAAAAGACTAGAGAGTACAGAGCAAATATTTGATTTAGCACAGAGGTGGCACTAGAATCCAATGGAGAAATGAACAGTCTTTACAATAAATGGTGCTGGGTTAATTGAATATTGATATGAAAAAACATGGAACTTGGCTCATACCTCATGCCATACATAGAAATCAACTCCAGATGAATTGCAGATATAAATATAAAAGGTAAAACATGGAAATTTCCATAAAATGTTATAGTAGGTCAGTACTTTAAATAGTACAAAGGCAAATATATAGTTTGAGGACACAAATAACATTAAAATCAAAGAAAATATGTGATATATTAAAATTACAAATTTATTTCACAATAAAATAGCATTTCTTCCTTCAAGAGTGTGAAAATGCAAACCACACAAAGTAGGAAAACAACTTCCTAATAAAAATCTAAAAAATAAATAATATTAGAATATGTAAAACATTTCTTAAAATCCATATGATAAAGATAATACAGTGCAGAAATATACAAGAGAAATAAGCAGAAATTCACAATCAGAGTATCAACATGATTACCATATATATGAAAAGACACTTAAAAAATAGTCCAGGGAAATAAAAATGAAATACACAAGTAGGTACCACTACACCCTCCAGAGAGGCTAAATTAAAAAGTGAAAAAAGGAAAAGAAAAAAAGACAATACAAAGTGTTGGCATAATGTGAAAAACAAACAAATAAATGGGATTCTCATGCATTATTAATGAGAATGAAATTGTTACAACATATTTTGAAGCATGTTTGGCATTATCTGCTGAACTTGAACATATCCAGCAATTCTACTCCTATGAATGTATCTATAAAAAAGGTATGTATATATGTACCAAGAGAAAAGTATGACTATATTTGAAATAGCACTATTTATTATAGGTCTAACTGCAAACAATATGACTGTCCAGCAACAGCAAAATAGATTTTTTAAAAAAGCAATTCATGAAATTAAATAAGAAAATGCAGTGAAAAAGTGAACAAACTATAAGTACAAACAATTACATGAAAGGTTTTCACAAACATCATTTTGAACAATAAAAGCCATAAACAAAAAATCCATATTTATGATTCAATTTATAAAATGTTCATAAATAGAAAAATTTAATAAGTGGTGTTAAATCTGAGGTGAACTTTAAGAAGGAAAGAGGGGAGAACATAAGACTATCACTTTTTCTTGACCTAGGTAATATTTACATGAGTATATTCACTTTGCAATAATTAATTAAACTATGAATATATGATGTGTACACATTCTATGTATGTGTTTTACTTCAAAAGTATTTTAAAAATAAAAAAAATTTTATCTTATGCTGCATCAATTCATCATAGGTTATCCAGAAATATTTGTAGAAGAAAAAAAGGTTGACAATTGAATATGCTAATAAATATTCCAGAACTGCAAAATGAGGACCTATTCTTACAATAAAACATGCACTACCACTTGCTTTGTAAATAATGCAAGTCTATACAATGCTAAGTAGTATTATTAAATCTTGATGATAATAAATGAAAATTATTTGTGAACAAATCATGGCTAAAGAGGTAAACAAACAAAATATATCTATCTTAGCACCACAGAATCTTCTAATAGTGAGTGAGATAAAGAATGCCCAAAGAGGAAGTCATTTCTTGATTTCAACTAAACAATTGAGCAATAGAATTTTCTTGATATAGTCAATTAAAAAAACTTATCAATGAAATGAATAGCATGTTTACAATAAATCAATTAGACACAGAACATAGGAAAATGAAGAAAGAATGTATAAATTGAGAAAAAAATCAAGACAAAGAAATTAATGCTTATTTACACTCAAGTAGCTTGGTTTTATTAACTGTGAAAAAGTGTGGACTTCTGCAACAATTGAAAAGAGGTTATTCTGATGTAGGAGGAGAAAAAAAATTGCCAGTGGTCTATATTCCAAGGAATTTTTATGGATATATGAATATTTTTATTCAGTATTTATGAATAAGATATAGATCCATGAAAAGAGGGCTACTAATTTTCCTACTAAAAACACTACTAGACTCCTGATTTTATTGAATATTGAATCATTATGAATAAACTGAGCAAATTGGGAAAGCTCAAATTACAAGTTTTATAAACTGTAATATATCCAAATATTAAAGATTGTTAATAATATTAAAGTGCAGCTGATTAGGGATGTTTTTAGTATGCCTTGTTGGAAGATTTTAATTTAGAATCTTATAAATATTTGACTGAAAGTGCAATTTAAAAAAGGAATTTCTAAAAAATCAGAAGTTTAATAAAATATATAGAATTATCTTTTGAGATGTGGAATAGTTGCACAGGAAGGAATTTTGTCAAGTAAATTTAAGATGTAGTTATTTCTGTAACTCTAGTATGATATGCCCTAAGGACAAAAAGAACTTTTAACTGTTTTCACTATTCACATTGCTACTGATAATGTTTGTATTATTATTCTGAAACCACTGTCTTTACATTGTAGGATAAAGGCAATGAGTTTTAGTGTTTAAGTCATTGAGGCCACTGTGTATACACATATACACATACAGTGACACACACACACACACATTTTCTGGTTCTAAAAATGAAAGGGCTTAGAAAAATGACCAAAACAGTAAGAATATACACCTTGTTGCCCACATTATAGTTACCAAAAAACATTTCCCACTTAAAGGAACTAAGACTCCTTGTAATTTCAGCTTCCAAATCTCAGATGGAAATTGTCTAGGATGACCCTAGGATTTATTATTATACCAGAAAGTAAAGAATCTCAAAAAAATGTCAGGTCTGAAGAATTCTTTAAATCAGCTAAAAGAGGCTTCCTGCTAGTCAGGTTGAGGGAATTTGAGCATCACCAGGAAAAATAACAGCATAGTTAAACATCAAATATGTTTAAATCTATGAGTTCATAATGATATGCAAAGTAGACCAAACAAAAATGAAATAACAATAAATAAATAAAACAAATAAAATCCTCAAGAGATACATTTGGAAAATGCTTAACACACTAACTCATTATTTTGAAAACAGGCAATTGAAGTGAAAATAATCTAATCTCATCTTGCCTTTCCTATAAGGACTGTATCTCAGAGTAACCATACATTAGATGAGAATGTATTTCTTATACAAATATTTACACTTAATAAATGAAGAAATAATAATAGTATTATTCAATCACTATTTTGTACCCCCTTATGTGAAAGTGTATCTAGGCAATGATCATTAGTGACTACTAACATCATATTGTATGCTTCTGATCAAATTACAAAATACCTATGCAAAACCTATATAAAGTTGTCCTTACCAAAAAAAAAAAAACCCTAAACTAAAATTAATAAAACTCTTTGGTAAAACTGCCAATTTATAAGAAATACAAAAACTAAACAACAGCAACAAAAAACAAAGGAACATATTAAATGACACCACAGAAATGCAATAAAAAACATCCAGACTAAAAGCCATGCAAGACATGGAACCTGGAAAGGAAGAGATATCAATACATTTTAAAAAACTTAAAATAATCCACTTGCGATACCAGTCTTTTATTTGGAAAGTGATCTGTAAAGTCATATATGAACAGAACAAAAATAATTAACAGTGGGCCTGTAACTAACTCCAGCTTTCCTCCTAAGGAAATGCTGGCCTTCACCAGAACTTCCTGCTCGATATATATATAGACATAGATATAGATAATTTATGGAAAATATCTGAGTGGAGAGGTTAAGCTAGTCATATAATCTCTTTACCCAGGGTAATTCACCAAACGTAATATCTAAGAAACCACAAACCTCAACACCTCTCTCTCTCTGCTTATATTGACTGTATACACGTTAGTACAATCTATAATCTTGTAGCCCTAAACCAAAATGTATGTTGAGGGGCAGGGGGCAGTTAGGAAGTTACATTTCAATGTCACTCACCTCAAGAAAAAGAAATGCTATGTCTATGCGTCTTTTTTCTTCTATCACTTGAATTGTTAGTGAAGTTTGGCATTGAGTAAAATCTATGATTGCTGTGAATCTATTTTGACGAGTCAACTCTTGTGATGAGGAAGAAGACAATTAGGGGAATTTGAGCACTGATGGATATTTGATTATATTAAGGAACTAGGGGGGGTGTAGTTGTGATTTTTACCCTTGGGTTTTTACATAGTCTTTCTTTGTAAGTGGTATATACTGAAATATGTATTATAAAATGAGTTGGAGTATATATTCAAAACAATACAGAGGAATGTGGGGAGGAAGCTGGTTTATAAATTAAACCAAATTGGCTAAGGGTTGATGCTGATTAGACCTAAGTAATGAGTACAGGACAGCTCATTATACTAGTCTCTATATTTAAGAATACACTTTCATTAATACACATTTACAAAATGTAAAAAAAAACATATTTTAGGAACTTTGGAAGTATTTGTTAATCACACAAATAAATAACCAGATGTGGGATGAATTGCATAGATGTGGGGGATAAGCAGCCATATGTCATTTAAATGTTGACAGTCCTAAAATTTTGAGCACCACTGCAATTCAAAGTAGAGTTTGTTTTGACAATATTTAGCTGCCATACAGACTATACAATGATAAACTGCATATGAAACAAAGTAATCACTGATAATTCCTATAAAAAAGTGAATACAAATTGAATGAGAACGTCTTGTGTTAGGGTAAGAAAGGAAAATAGTTTACAAATACTAGATCTAAATTTTATATACATGCATGAATCCTGAAATAAAATAAACTATCAAGTTTTACCATACCTACTGATAGTAATAATGTAGGCTGATAGAAATGTAGTACTAGTGTCTAGGGCTTCTGGGAAAACAGCCAGGGTAAATAAAACAAAATGGTCCTGGGACATAATGATTTGGGGATGTAGGGATGCTTTCAAAGATTCTTGTAGGTTAATGTTGATGTAGGTGATGTCCAGAAAGTGAATGGGATATAAACCCCCAAATTTAACAAAACAATAAGAGCGTGAATGAGAATAGGAAAAAATATTGCCACTTTGAAAAAAGTGAATCTACAAAATAAATCTTAAGTCTATGATAATAAGAAAAGATTAACATTAAGCTCTAATTAAGCATAGTCAAGGGGAGCACTTTATTGGAATTTTCTAAAAAGCCCTTGTGTTGATTATCACAATTTGCGAGACAAAGAATAGAGTAAATTTCAAACTTGTTTATAAACTTCAAGTGTCCTCATTATTGCTCACCTGGTGACACAAATGTTTCATTTCCTAGGAAAATAAATTATCCTCAAGATAAAATAATTGAGTTAATAATAATTAGGCCAGATTTATCTAATGAGCAGACACTTAGGAGAAAACAAACCTATGAGAAATAACTCCCAAAGCCTGATTAGCAACCTTGTAGAGATGGAATATAAGGAACAAACCCAATTTTTTTAAAAGAACTTTTATTGAGATACAATTGACATACAAAAAACTGCATATATTTAAAGCGTACAATTTGATAATTTTTTCTTATTAGTATATATGTATGGCAATCCCAGTCTCCCAATTCATCCCACCCCAACACTCTCTGCTTTCCCCATTTGGTGTCCATATGTTTGTTCTCTACATCTGTGTCTCTATTTCTGCCTTGCAAACTGGTTGATTTGTACTGTTCTTCTATATTCTACGTATATGTGTTAATATGTGATATTTGTTTTTCTCTTTCTGACTCACTTCACTCTGTATGATAGTCTCTAGGTCCATCCATGACTCTACAAATGTCCCAATTTCAAGGAACAAACCCAGTTTTTAATGGTTATAGTCAGATATTAACCACATAAAAGGACTTAGTCATACACAGGAGGTGGAGCTATGACAGTGCACATCTTTCCAGTAAAGATGTTCTCTGGTGTGCAATTAAGCCCATGATGCTTATGAGGTGCCCAGTGCAACTAGATCATTTTCCATGGACCAGTGTCCATCTCCAAATCATATCCACTCCATGGATGAGTAACAGAACTATGAAAGTATCTCATTTTGGTACCACTATAGGGCAATTAGAGAGAGGGATATTAAAATGATTCTATATTTTCTATCACCCAAAGAATAGACCTTCTTCTTTTTAAAGAAATTGATTAAAGAATGTAATTTTTCTAGCACCTCCACTGTTCCTAACCAAGTACAATGGAGAATCTTCTCTCACCTGAATAATTGTCCTTTTTTATTTGTCAAACTCACCAGGCATTATTTTGTCTCAGGGGTGTTGTACTTATTGATTCTTATAAGCAGAATATTCCATTCCCAAATGTCAGTATGGCTCACTTCCTTACTTCTCTTAGGCATGTACTCAAATGCAATCTTCTCAGTAAGGTTTTCCATGTTTGCTATCTTTATAATCTCAAATTCCACTCCTGCACATTCTTTGATTTTTCGGTCATCTTCATAGCCATCTGACATAATAAATATTTAAACTATATGTTTTTCTATATCTTCTCAGTAGAAAACTGTTCCATGAGGGCTAGAATTGTGTTGGTTTTTGTCACATCTGTGTTTACAGCATCTACAGCAGTGCCATTTAGATAATAGGTAGGTTTTTTTTAAATATCAGTTGAAGGAAGAAGATAGATACAAATGTCCAGAATCATATTGTTAAATTTTATTCCCACATTTCCTTCTAAATACTGGAATATCTTGGTGAGATGTATAGAATTAAATTTATATCATTATGCAATTTCACTCAATAGCAAAGGAAAAATGAGTCCTACATGAAACCTGGACATAAGAGGTTTGATTTCAGATGATTGCGGACATTACTTTTGTCAGCAATTGTCCTGTTTTTCATCTACAAAGGAGAAACATATTATTCCATTTCTATATCAGGCCAGGAATTCATCTTGTTTATTTGATGAACTAATAAAGGAAATTTATTCATCTATATTTATTAGCAATTGCTTCCATAATTTTTAAAGAAAAAAAAACTTCAAGGAATTTATGGCTTAAGTAAGCTGTTGATTCTAGCAGTAACTACTGAAACCCTGTAATACGCATTGCCCAAAATAGTTCTCCTAACTGTCTTTTCCACAGCCACTGTCAATACCTTATTTTAAGCCTGACTATTGTTAATTATTCTCTGTGCCTTCAGTCTTTACTACTTTAGCCCTTATGTTACTTACAGAGGCTGAGGGCACAGTTTCCAAAGCTTCTAAGATAAAGTGTGTTGACTCCTTAGCATGATATACAAAGTTTTCCATGATCAGTCTAAACATCTAACTATACATCCTAACATGTCCCTGTATCAGTCTTTTGTCCAATCTGATCAAACTATTTATAGCTTTCTCAAATAACTATTTTATCTGTATTTATCCCTCTGCAAGAAACTCCTTTCACCTCATCTGGTGAGCATTTGCTAACCCTGAAAAACCGATCTAAACTATTTGTTTTTTTGTTATAACTCATGCATTCTTTTACTAAAGTTGTTTGATACTGTATTTTAACTTTTGATATATTTGTAAGTACTTCAATACTGTGATATCTTTATTGGCAGGGACTGTCATACCATTTTTATAGCTCAAGTTCCTATCACAGACTATTTCCTTAAGTATAATTCAATAAACAAATAAAAGAATTTCAGAGCATTTGTAAATTCACTAAAATTATATAAAGTAATTTTGAGCATAAAATCAAATTTATTGTATTTGTTATTTGTCTATTTGTCTTGAGGTGTCATCAATTTTCTTTTCCTTAGGATTTCTAAATAAGATTCTGACTTTTAGAGCTGACTTTTCTTTTAGAATTTCTGGATATGTCATCATTCCCATATTACTGAAAATTATTTTTTGAAATTTGCTTTCCTTTTTTAGACTAGGAAAGTTGTTCAACTTGCCTATTATGAACTTAAAATGAACCAGGAAACTTTTTATACAACTTTCCCCTTACTTCCAATTCATCATCTAGTTCTTCCTTGTTGATAGAAAGAAGTCCAGAGTATGTTTCCCTTCTTGATCCTTCATCCTAGTGAGAGCTGAAACTGTCAAACAGTCAAATCAAAATGTTATGAGATGTTCAGTTTTCAGCAGAATATAAGCTCCAAAGGAAATTTAAGTCCCCTTTTCCTTCTCTTGTTGCTTCTGTTTCGGTTTTACTATCTGCATTAATAAAACTAAAATCTTCACCTTGTATGATGAAACATAAGCATACACACAGACACACAGACACACACACACACAATATACCTTGCTGTCTCTTTTTAAAACAGCAGTTTACAATTAACTTTTAGGGTATTATTTCCACTTCCATGTTTTTGGTTTTTTTTTTTTTTGTTCTTCTAAATATGGTTCCCCAGTCCCTAGTTAATCCTTAAAACCAAGAAAATACATCACTTTAGATTTGGAAGGGATGTGAAAGTCTGTTTTATTCAGATAATTGTTTGGTGCTTGATATTCTATACAACACCTCCAATAAATGTTTGCCAAATCTCAGCTTGAAAACTTCACTTCTGAAAGTGAGAGTTTTCCCTTAAGTTGAAAAAACTTTAGAATAGCTCAAAGACAAAATGGAATTTTTGTTACTTTTACTCATTGGCTCAAAGTCTACTTTTTGGCATATTACAAAACATATGCTTCAACTTCTAAATGAAAAGTCCTTCAGGTAGTTGAAGGGTGCTCTAATGATTCACTGAATTTTTCTTTTCATTTGCTAGCTATTTTAATTTTAAACAAATTTTCAAATTTTAACAAATAACATGTAAAATTAGCTTATGATTTCAGATATCTTATGGCCCATAAAAATCTTTGGTATGTTCAAATGCTTGAATTTCTAAGTAGGCAAATCATCTTGACACAGACTGAATCTATCAACTCATGAATTAGATTCTCAAACATAAGAAATGTTACTTATTTTTTTAATGTTCATGCATTATTTCTGCATATCTTTATCTGTCATATCTAGTATTCTTAAATTTTCTTAGTTAAAAAAGGATTCTCTTCTGGACATTTTTTTCCTTCTTGGCCATTTATTTTGTTTTATTAAATTCTACTGTAAAATTACAAACCTAACACACACAATCATCATAACAAGTGAAACAGTATAAAATATGTAAAGAAAAAATAATCATCACCTATTTCCTCCCCCTTTCCACCATTGATTGCCTGAAGAAAGCACTGTTGACAAGATTGTATCTTCCACAGTTTAATACTTGCAGAGAGAAATGTCGCACACATCACAAGGTCATTTTGTTTTTGTTGTTGTATTTATTTTACCATGCCATATATATTAACCTATATTTTTCTCTTTTAAAAATGTACTATGCTCTTCCCTCTATGTCAGTAGATAACATCAATCACACTCATTCCCATAGCTGTATAATATTTTATATTATTTTTGACCCAGTATTTACTTAAATATCACTTTAGATGTTGTGTGTTTTCAAGTATTTTATCAGTTTTTGACTGATTGATGGTAATTAATTATTGCTTTAATTTGCTTTTCAGATTAAGTTAGCTAAAACTTCCAGAGATGAATTTAGCTCATTTATCAAGTAGAGTCTTCTCACCTTCCTCACAGCTTAAATGTAAGAAGCAAACAAGATAAAGTATATGGATATGCCTATAACCATTATCTTAAGCATAGTAAACTTGTAATATGTAATAGTTGGGTTAGCAGAATTTCTGTCAAGTCATTCAACAAGCCTATATCATACATCCACTATATGTCAGCCAATATTCCTGGCCCTGTAGACTCAAATAGTTAATTTAAATACAATTCCTTTTCTCATGGAATTCATAGGAGGGAAAAATTAGTTACAGCTGGATGACTATTAAGGCGCTCAGTGAATGACTTATGATAGAGAAGTGAGCACAAACATGGATATGAGAAGATAGGGGATAAAGAAACAAGAGCCACTCATTGTTTTGTTTTTGTTTTCTTTTGCCTTTTATTCAATAGCCTTTATAATTTGGCCTTACTTCCTTTTCCAATATTACTTCATAGTAAACCTCAATCCACAGCTTCTACTCTTGTTAGATTGGTCCAGCAAACATGACATGTCTATCCTTCCTACATTACCCCATTCTAAAAGACTGTAATACTATACTACCCTAGTCATCTCTGCCCATCCCGATCCTATTTCAAGTTCCCATTGAAGTCCTTTTTCATGCTTGAAGTTTCCTTTGACTGAAGAGCAACTTGTTTGATATAACAGAATCAAAGAGAATATATAAAAAGTAACTGGATATAGGATTGTTAAATAGGTTGAGGTTAGACAATTCAAAAATTTAATGCCACCTATGTGCCCTATCTGTGATCTTCAAATACCAATCACCATCTATCTCTTCTAAAGTAGTAACATAATTCTTTACAATATATACCATCCAGTATTTGGAGAACTTTCCTATTACCATTCTGATTTAATTCAACATCTGACTCTAGCCAAATCTAAATTTAATGCATAACAAAGTAGCATTTGTTACATCCAGATGCCAATGATCTCTTTATTTAGTTCCCTTTTATAAATTCCTAAGTGAATAGCAAATCTATTGTTTTAATATTTTCTGGATTTACTTTTTTGGAAGGAATATTTTTCCTATATAATATATACAAGTCTTTGTAAAATATAACATAATACAATATAATATAATATAATAATATAAATGTTACATATGTTATATATGTAATACACAATATGTATAATTTATGGGAAACAAAGGATCATGTAACAAACACTCAAATATTTTTCCCAATGGTTTCATGATTCTCTTTAACTCAATAACTATAAATCTACTTGTTATAGAAAGACTTGTGTAGAATATAAAAATAACCAAAGTAGTCTACTTGTCACTCATGTAAATGAGAAACACAGTAGCATGCCTTTATCCTACTAAAAATGTCCCTAAACAACAGTCCCAGAAGAATTTATATTCATTCATTTTATTAGCATTTCTGAAATTTAGAAATAAATTAAGGCCAAATATAAGAAGTTAGAATAAGACCCAATTAAATATGTGCAACCTCTGATAAAAAATGAAAAATTGAGCCGGTTATCAGGACAATTTAAGCTTAAAAAGTAATTTTCTTGAGTTACATGGCTATCTCAAGCAAATGAGCCTTTTAGTTCAATTTATACAAAGTGGCCTTAATTCTTCATAGTATTTTGTGCATAGCCAGGTAAAGCCTATATTTCTTTTCTTGCTGAAATAAAAAATTATACTGAAGAGAAAGCTAAATCTGTACTGTATATCATGAGGTATAAATAAATGTACCTTTAACTGATTTGGTTGAATCATCCCTATCAAAGCAAAGCAAAAGTTATTTTAAGAATGCCTAAACATCGTTCATATATATTTCACAGTGTGACTGTTTTCCTATTCCTTGATTATGTATTTTACACCTAACATCAAATGTTATCTTGCTTTGTAACTCCAGGGAATAGTCTAATCCAACAAAACAGAAAGATTCCTACTTATTTCTCAACAAGAAAACTGATTTTCAGAGACTGTGACGACAAAATGAATGTTTTCCTCTCATCCCACCCCACCTAAAAAAATAGTTCAGCATTTTAAGAGACCAGTGCTTTTGAAGACAGTGCAGTCAAAACCACCAACATATATAACACATAATAATACTATCCTTTGCTTCATATATATTTAAAGGATTTAGTTTTCTTATAGTTGCTTAAAAATGCTTTTTGAAAATTTTAGATGCATCCAAAACCCCTGTTCATCTCAGATAATTTAATTTAATTCTAATTTAAAACTCACCTTCTAAATAAGACTTTCATGATGAAGGAGCTAAGTACCTATTTGTGTATATCATTATCCAGCATGGTAACTCAATCATCTCTCCATAACTGGACCTAGTGCATCTCCTCCATTTCCAGGGTACTAATTAATACTAAGTAAGTTAAAGAAGGGAAGGGAAAAAAAAGAAAAAAGAAAGGTAAGTTAAAGAAGAAGAAAAAAAAAAGAAAAACAGAAAGACTAGTCTGTCAGAAACATGATTTTTAATGTAATCATCAATAATATGACATGAATATGTCTAGCCTTATTTTATAGTGAAATGATATAAAGGAAATCAACTATCCTCCTCTCACTAATAAAGTCAACTATTATTTGCAGATATTAAACAGTAATTAAAAAATGGTCTAAAACCAGGTCTATCTAATCTCAGTGACTGAGCATGAAGCAATAGAAAATACTCTGAGCTTGGAGTAGAGTGTTTATAGTCTTGTCTTTTTGCTCCATTCTCAAAGTCTAATGTCAACTGATTAAAGAACTACTTATAATTCCATAGATTGTGCATAGAATCCAGGGAACGAGATGGAGGGAGTGCTGATCATTACCTGGTACTACTGTTTAGATTAGACAGAAGGCTATAACTCTACCTAACCCAATTCAGTGTGGATTCTAACTATAAACATTACCCTAAGTCTAAGGGTAATTAAGAGCTCAATCTCTTAACAAAAGTTTTGAAGAGAAGTACTTGGTAGGTATACAGAGCTTAGGTATTCAGTAGTATTGTTACAGAAGTCAGTCCGTCGAGAAACCAAGCACCACACTCAGAGAATTCAGGTTTATTAAGCTGGTGGCCCCAGACAAGCTAATGCTCCAAAGTTCTGGGCCCCGAGCATAGGGTGAGCTTTACTTTTATAGGGGTCAGTGTACATGTTTACAGTTAGCATTGGTAGATTGGTTACTTAGTTTACAGAGCACAGAAGTTTCCAAACAGAAACTTACAAGAGCAGGTGCAGAACATTTTATGTTTAGCAAAACATCCTATGGTTACATTTGATTGCTAGGTCATCCTGTTTTTGTTTTTCTTTTTTGATACAGCAAGCATATTTTACAAAAGCAGAAGGAGCATGGAGTTATTTTTAGTTGAGTGCAAGTTTTTAATTTTCCTCTTCAGTATTACTCTTGGAAAACCAAGAGTAATGAAAAATATTTCCCAGAATAAAAGTGAAGGAATGATAAAATTAATGTAATAAAGTTTCCAGAAGAGTTTTGCTTTAAAATCCAAAACTTGTTTTCAAGTTTTTTTTAAGGAAGATATACACTGATAAGTTTATTGCTCTGATATTTTATTATTTATATACCAAAAATCATTATTTTTAGGAAAAATGACATTTTAGGTGATATCTGAGAATAGTCCCACTCATAAAGAAAAGTAGTGAAATAACACTTTTAAAAATACATTCATTTGTATCACCATTTTATTTTCAAAAAGATTCAAGGCAGTAAATTTATGTGTTAGTTTTGATAACTAAAGTATTGCCATATTAGTTATTTTTACACATTTGTGTTAATAATTTAGCAGCAATTTATGCTTATTTTTGTTTTTTCGAAGAAAATATATAAATCATTCAGAGGTTTTCCCTCTGTGCTTAACTTTAACTTACTACTATGTATTAGCTAATTGCTAGAATTGTGAATTAAAGAAAAAAGACAAAAAGAAAGAAAGGGAGGAGATAAAAGTCACATTTTTCCAGTTTGTTCTCTCAGTGAGAGTGTAAATATGATGCCTTCTCTCGTAAGTGAGATCACAAACACACCCTTGTATTTCTAATCGATTTTCAGTTGGAGTTACGGGGTTTTTTCATAGTTTCCATTTTAGTATTATTCAGTTCCCTGGCATCCTTCCAATGATTTCCTTTTCTCTGAAAAACCTGGTGTTCACTGTCTCATTGTTTACAGTGCATTCAAACTTCCCAGCTCTTTTCTACTCTTTCTGCTTTTCTGACTTTCATTTATAAGTAGATGGAAGGCCCTAAAAGCTTCCCTGCTGTGCAGCACTAACTTTAGAAAGTGACTTTCTAATGACGGAGAGACTGTCCTTTAGGAAATTTCAATTTTTCCCCCCATGAATCACACTCCTTAGCATTCTTTCATATTTTAGAGATCCCTTTGTCTGGGAGCTCATTTAGAGCAGTGTAGCCAAGTGGAAAGGGCTTGAGCTGAAAGTCAGTGAAATGAGGTTTCTGTCCTGGCTCTTCTTCTGCATATTCAGTTACTCCATGGCCCCGAATTCCCTGTGTTAGTTAGAAAAATAAAATCTCCTTTGCTTTCCACCCCTTCCCTCCTTCTCATCCTAATCCTCTTTGTTCTTCTTCTTTATCCTTCAAAGAGGTTTAAAGAATAAATTGCATACTATAGAAAAAACTTGTATAAGCAGTGAGATGTTCCTAGCTAAAGAGTGACAAATCAGTGTATTGCAAAGAATTAGTTCCTTTTGTTCAATACACAATAATAAATATGTGTAAAGGAGTATGATGGGGAAATAATATCTTCACTCAGGGTCTACTGGGCCCCAGGTGTTGTGCCAGAGGGCCTGTTCATTCTTCACTAAATTGTGATATGAGTATACAATCCCAATTATATAGGTAAAAAATAGGCCCAGAAATTTTAATTTTCTTTGTTCATTAATTTTGTTAGTTCAGGGGAAGAAAGATTAAACACTAGGGGTGGTTATAATCTGGAAGGAGGGAGGAATGGGGAGTAACTCCTTAATTGGTAGTGTTTCTTCTTGGAGTGATGAAAATGTTTTGGAACTAGATAAAGGTGGTTGGTTGTACAATACTGTGAATATGCTAAATGCTGCTGAATTGTTTACCTTAAAATGATTAATTTTATGCTTTGTTTATTTCATGTCAATAAAAAAATTAAAACAGTGTTTTAAAGGGGTTATATTAAGATTATTTTGCTCAGCAGACCCTAATATACTCAAATAATGCCCCCAAGTTACCATACTCTGTGAAATTCTTGCAGTGGGAATATAGGTGAGAAAACAAAATGTGAAAGTGTGTTTCTGAAGTCTTGGCCTTGGACCTCCATATGGCGCTCTAGAGGCCGGGTGGATAGGGTAGAATAGTCACATAACTCTGTAGGTGTGCTATGAATGCTGAACCCAGGGCAAGCTGAAAGGATCATTCGGTCTGTTGTTCCTAAGCCCCAAATCAAGTCTTGAATCTTGATCTAAAACAAAGCTGACAGTTTCAGAGAAAAAGGAAAAAGGCAGGCAGGAAGAGAAAAAACTTTCTGTTTTGTTTCTTTTTAAGAGCCAGGTTTTTTAAGATAAACAGACATGGTTCCAACCACTCTACCATTTACAAATAACAAAAACCTTGAACAAGTTATTTAATAACTAAGCTCATTCTCAGGTATAAAATGGGGACACAAATAATGCATTTTTTAATAAGGATTTTTAAAGAATTAAATGACAGTTCATTTAATGAATGTTAATGATATTAATAGAGTCATTATCACCAATAGGAAAGAACAGAAGGAATAGAGGAAACAGTGGCCTAGAGACTTTGCCCTCAGCTAACAGCCCAGCCCCTTCCCCCTCCAGGCTCTTGGAATTAAGAACATCCAAAAGGACCATGTCCCAGGTGCTGAATTTTTAAATCAAACTTAGTGGAAGCAGTTCTGGTTAGCATTAGCCAATAGAATACACAGGATATTCAGAAAAACAAAAACAAAAAAACACAGAGCAGATCAGTTACTCCTCTTCTTTAGGAATAGAGAAAGGAAAGTGATGTGGAGACTTCAAATTTCCACCCTTGGAGTTCGGGTTACCACCCTGTATTCCTTTTTCCTTCCTTAAGCTACTACCTCAATGGGCTTAATTATGGGGATCTTTACTATCCTAACTGAGAATGCAGGAGTTGATCATGTTGTTGTTTGTGTTTATTAACAGGGCAATCTTTTTTTTTTTAATCCTTTTTTCCCCCTTGTTTGGCTTATCTCGCCTCTTCTTTCACTCTCCCTCAGTTTAGCCACCCTCAAAATAACCCATTAACAATCCTCTGTGTATGGGTCCATAATTTTCCCCATGCTAGTATAATCCTACAACATACCACACGAATGTTGTAAATTCTAATATAAGTAGATCTTTGTCATTATTTTTATGTATTTACATCTTTCTTTTTCTCATTTGACTATTATTTGTGGAAGTCTATGTACATTAATTGGAATAGCTGTAATTAATTCATTTTAGTGGCTTTATAAGTTTTTAAGAATACAAATGTATCTACTTTGTTCAAACATTATTCTATTTATGGGCATCCATTTTGTTTCCAAATTTTGTGCTACACAAAATAATTCTACCATAGATGTCTGTGTATGCATCAATAAAATTGGGTGTACTTCTTTCTGTGACACTTCTGTGATTGAAATTGCTGGACAAGAGTGTACATGTTTTACAAGCTGTAATAAGTGTACTTTCACATGGAAAACAAACACAAACTTTAAGAAAACAAAGAAACAAAAAAACCTAGGATCCTGTATATTAAGCAGCTGTACAATATAAGCATATTTAAAATATCAGACATTTCAGCGAATCACAGATTATAATTTCTGATACACATACACACATGGTTTACAAAACTCAGTAAAAAAAATAAATAACCTAATCTGGATTTTTAAAAGATTTGGGAGCAGAGAAACTAAAATTCTCCAGGAGAAGAGTGATAGAACTTCAGGTTTAGTAAAGGAGCAACTAGATTAGAATACTTTTTACTTTCTGTTATTTCAGTTTTATTCAATATATACTCTCTCTTTTACCTTTGGATATTTGTAAAATGTAGCCATTACAATTGCATAAATATCATACATTAAATATTCTATGAAATTTTTTGAAATAATGGTATGAATGAAGTTTTTTTTTTCTTACCAAGGAGTCTATAAATTCTCAAAAAGGTATAGAGACTCAGAGTTACTTAAAACGTTAAAGATGATTTCTTCAGTTTATAGCAATGCTGACAGAGAGAACAACGTTAAAAAGTGAAGCAGACGCTTACGTCAAGAAGAAAGATGGGAGGTTTGGATGGTGGGAAGAATGATCAGTATGCTGGGGAGTTCTATGCTCACTGTACCATATTTCATAACAAATAGTGATTGTGTTATGTGTTGACCAGCATTCAAGGACAAGTTACATAAAACTAACGAGGGACGAAGAAGTTGCATCTGCTGAGATACCCAGGGTACTGTCAAAATAAAATTTAGGATTATATTGACAATGTACTGTTAAAGTAACTTAAAAAGAATTATATTTGCTTTCAACAAAGACACTTCTGTTCTCACTGGAAAGGATAGTAAGTACCTATCAGCTCTTGCCTTGAAACAGTATTCCTTCTCTTAAATACCTCCAAGGACTAGAGATTTGTTAATATCAACTTTGGCTGGAGGATACATTTTTTAATTTATTTCACAATTTTCTACCACAAATAGGAAGTTTTACATGGATAGATCTTTGAGCTCTTTGCTTTCAGTTGATAGAATGTGAGTCTATTCATTAAATAATGTCACATAGGCTTGTCTTTGATGAAGGTAGTAAGCAAATAGAATTTAAAACAAAAACTTTATTAGTCAAATCATCAGATAAATTCCCAGCTGGAAATCAAACTACCACAAACATATATTTAGATAGTTCATTTGTTATTATACTTATTCATGCAGAAATAATGCAAATTACAAATCACTCTATTTCAAGAGTCCCTTGTTCAAATGGCAGAACTAGGTCATGAGGTTATTAAGTTTAAATATATTTGTGTCATGATCACTGTAAGTAATACTTGGTTGGTTTGGTAAAGTGAGAAAATAAATATAATTAGAATACCAGTTGAACATAGTTTAGCAAACCAATGGAGAAGTTCATGAAAAACTGTATCAGGGATCATTTTAAAGACAGCTTTAAATACAATCTAATTATGAGAAGTGGTTGCCTCTAGGTTATTTGTCCTGTCTCAAACAAATACATATCTGTTCTTAACAAATAATACTATATTGCTTTCAGAAAAGTAAATGCCAAAGAGTGGAAGCTCTTTAGGAAGTCGATAAATAATTCAGATCTATAGGTAAAATAATGTTTTAGAGTAGATACTTAACATATCTGACAACATTAGTACCAATAGTTTGTAATTTTTAGGATAGTTTGAAAATGACTCTTATCTGACACTAAGTTTTCTGGCTTAGTTGCCAGCTGAGATTCTGGGGATCCCCCTTCTCCCAACTAGAAAGGGTAATGTTCTAGCTTAACTTCTGCAGAAACTTACATCTAACTCTGAAATTTCCCATAGTCCCCCAGTTTCTTCAGACATCTCCAATAAACAGATGCACTCCATGGGGATTAAAAAAAAAAAATGTGTTTATCATACTAATAACAGATTTTCTCTTTTGCTTGCTTGCCTCAAAGGAAGAGTCCACAATGGGAAACAATCCTTCCCCTAGAAAGGAAACTCAATTTCCATGTTTAGCAAATACCCTATCCCTGTCATGCATCTCCTTGGGAAGACTAGGAGACTTGAGAACTATACATATGTCTATCTTTCTGATGTTGCTCTTGTGAGTTTTCCATTGTCCCAATAAAATGTATTTGTTATCTCAGGACATGTGACATTATGGGATTTACCTAGGACTCTATGTAAATGTCCAGTGGCAGCCCAAAAGGGGGTTCTTTGGCATGAAATTGAGAAGAAAAAAAGTTAACATCCAACGTCATTTTATCTTAAACATTGTATTTACCTTAAATATTGAAATGTATAAATGCACATTCATTTGCTGAACTTTTTATGGGTCCAATAACTACTGTTTTTTATAATACATATTTATCCTTGTATTAGTGACAGATTTAATGCAACTTTCAGGATTTCCACTAATTACTTTTTTAAAAAGGAGAAAAATTAAAGACATTTGTGATGCAATATAACTGTTGAATTTTATTATTTTACTGCTACAACAGTCTCAACCAGGCATCAATTAATAGCACTTTAGTGACTTAATTTCATTGCTTTTTCTTATGTCTAATTTGGCTTTAATCTAGAGAGCAACCTCTTTCTTTTTACATTCTTATTTTATCAATTTATACAATGCTTAGTAAAATGTAAGTTATAAAAAGGTCTAGTAGCACATACAATTTTGTGACCAAACATTGAATTTTGATAAGCAGTTGTGAATAAAAGGGAAAGCGTATAAGCATACAAGTGAGAAGCATTAATGTGTATGGGCAGTCAGTACAGAAATGTCAGAGAAAAATGAAACTTCAGATATTTTTGTAAGTAAGTAAAGCAGAAGGCAGTTAAGAGAGTTCTTCTTGTATTTGGAATTAAAATAAGTATTTAATCATTTATTTTTAATTTGTATAATATTCATCTATGGTGAGTAAATGTTACAATATGGGTCAACTGATAAAGACAATATTGTGCAATAGTTTTCTCAAAAGTAATCAATAATCTATTATTTACAGAATAACATTCTCTACAAATTATAAAATTCTATGCAACATTTCATAGTTTAATTTTATCTTTCCTCTTGAAATATTATCATTTGTTATATTCCATAATATTTCATTCTTTCATTCTTCTGAGGTTCTTCCTACTTTGCTTGCCTCTCTTTCTCCATATCTGAATGTAGGTTATCTCTATCATCCTCCCAGCATCTCTTAATGTAGGCGTTCCTGAAAGCCCTTTCACTCTCAATATTTTGTTTTTACCAATTGTATTAATTTTAAATAATCACCCAATGTGATCATTGACCTTCAACCACATTCTCAAATCTATCACTGCATTTCCAAATCTTCAAATGTTGGTAGTACATCAAATAATGAATATCATGTCTTTCCCTGGCTCACAACTTTCCATCATGGTGTGTTTCCTCCTAAATTAAGCTGAGGGGGCTTCCCTGGTGGAGCAGTGGTTAAGAATCCGCCTGCCAATGCAGGGGACATGGGTTCCAGCCCTTGTCCGGGAAGATCCCACATGCCACAGAGCAACTAAGCCTGTCAACTGAGCCTGCACTCTACAGCCCGTGAGCCACAACTACTGAGCCCATGCACCACACCTACTGAAGCCCATGTGCCTAGAGCCTGTGCTCCGCAACAAGAGAAGTCACCACAATAAGAAGTCCATACACGGCAATGAAGAGTAGCCCCACTCTCCGCAACTACATAAAGCCAGCACACAGCAACGAAGACCCAACACAGCCAATAAATAAAAATAAATAAATAAATAAAATTATTAAAAACATTAAGAAATTAAATTAAATTGAGTATGCAATATCATTTTTAATAAAACTCCAGTGTACCTTTCAAGCTTTAACTATTTCTATTTCACCTAACTCATCTTTATCTAAACTGAAGAACTCGCTAACTTCAGTATGTCTTTATTTTCATGTTTCTGCCTATTCGCCTCTCTCCTTGAAAAATCTAAACATTGTCAATACTTTAAAGTTAGAAAAAATTGTATACCAGCAATAAAATGTTTTTGAAGCCCATTTCTCAGATTCCTTAAATTCTAGACTGTATCTAACTTTTGTCACTTCATGATGTTCTCCTACTTATGCTACACTTGGAGATTAGTCAATCACTCATTTGGAGTTTAGACTTCATTAGGATTTTGCATCTGTATACATTTGCATTTTGAGCACCTAATATGTTTTAGGTCTGTGATAAGAATATATTGACATCTGTTTTCCTATGTGGCTTGTGTTGGTTTTTAGACTCTAAACCTCTAAAATAAAAGGAAAGCTGTTGTTCATCTTTCCATCCTCCATAGCATGTAATACAGTGTCTTCCTAAACTGGGAGCTTGACTACTATCACTTAGAATAAATGATTGAAAATGATACATATCAGATTCCTAAAATCAAAGGATTTGATTACAGGTTTATTGCTTAATTATTCTTTAGTTTATAAATTGCCCATTTCTAAGAGTAGTAACCTGGACATTCATACTCTTAAAAATCCTATGAATTCACCATTAATAAGTTATTTTTTATTCTATTTTTTATTCTAGATACAATTTATCTAGAAAAATATCACTCATTTGTTTCCCTGTAAATCATTATTTTATGTAAATTTGCATTGGATACATATTGTATTCTCAGTCTTTCTTATATTTTCCAACTATTATAATAAGAAACTGAGAGTTTTAGCCATAAAAATAACTCATAGCAATGTTACCTTATTTTTTTTAATATCTATGTAATTGTGTGCAATACAACTGATAATGAGATCCCATTCCAGAGAATTTACACTGTTAGTTATATTCACAACAGCAACTCTTCAAGTCTGTTTAAGTACTAATTACTTCATAGAAAGATTTTAGAATTTTCAAAACAACAAAATGCCTGGATCACTTTTGAATCTTAATTATAGGCTTAAAGGCCATATATATGTATACAAGTATATATATAATCTGTTATATATATATATATATATATAATCTGTTTTATATACATATATATAATCTGTAATCAAAGGTAAATATTCTTCATTATAAAACATGTTCTGTTTCTGTCATTCTGGAAGGCCTAAAGAGGCTCTAACCTGGTTTGCAGGCAGAGAAAAGTCAAGAAATATTAGTTACCTAAAAGTGGAAGGGACTGGGATTGGATATTCAAAATGCATTTAGGAAAGAGATGCATAACCATATCAGTCTAAAAAGGAAAAAAAGACAGGAAGTAGATATGTACATCCTTGTCCAGAATCCAAACGAAGACAAAAAGAAAAAGAGTAATCGGTGGGAGATTGACTGATCTCCAAATGTGACAAGCAAGTAGGGGAAGGTCATAAAGAAAATATCATATATTCAGCTACATGATTACCCAGAAGAACTTGCAGAGCACAGTCTCTGAGAATAGGATTGCTAAATTAAAATGACAAAAAATAAAAAGAAAATATTGATGGTAAATTGGTATATCTCAGAAATAGCCCTGTCTGAATTCATAATTAATGAGTCAAGCTGATTCAAAAATAAGGGTCACAGCTAAGTCTCTAAGTGGAAACCAGTATACAACATCAGTGTTAGAGGGATATGAGAAAGGAAAAGCCCTCATCTTACAAAATTCCACAGGATAATAACTAGTGGGTCACCCACCAATTTATTTACTTATCTTTACTCATTTCTCCATCTTTCTTCACTTTTATATAAAACTGAAAGGAAAGCTTTATGCTTATGGTGATAAACTAGGTTCTTTGGAGCAAACAATTCCCTTATTGAGGACAATTGGAATCTCTGGACAATATACAACACATACATACACATACACACACACATACAAACTGCTTGAAAGTTTAAGAAAGTTAAAGTGTCAGTGAGAAAGTGAAGGAACCAAGTATGAGACAGAAGAAAACTTCATAGAGATAAGCTTGAAATTGGTGCTGCCTTTTCCAAAAGCATTGGTCCTCAAAGTGCAGCCCCAGATAAGCAGCGTGAGCATCACCTGCCGACTTGTTAGTAATGCAAATTCTCAGGCAGCACCCTAGACCTAATGAATCCAAAAATCTGAGGGTGGAGTCCAGAAATCTGCATTTTAACAAACACTCCAGGTGATTCTGATGTACACTAAAGTTTAAGAATCACTATCCAAGGACTTCCTAGGTGGCGCAGTGGGTAAGAATCCGCCTGCCAATGCAGGGGACACGGGTTCGATCCCTGCCCCAGGAAGATACCACATGCCGCGGAGCAACTAAGCCCGTGTGCCACAACTAT
Source organism: Hippopotamus amphibius kiboko (assembly GCF_030028045.1). NCBI lineage: Eukaryota > Metazoa > Chordata > Mammalia > Artiodactyla > Hippopotamidae > Hippopotamus > Hippopotamus amphibius. The sequence continues at coordinate 147,052,371 of NC_080190.1, read as the reverse complement.
TGAGCCTGAGCTCTAGAGCCCATGAGCTGCAACTACTGAGCCCATGTGCTGCAACTACTGAAGCCCACGCGCCTGGAGCCCATGCTCTGCAACGAGAGGCCACCACAATGAGAAGCCTACGCACCACAAGGAAGAGTAGCCCCTGCTCACTGCAACTAGAGAAAACCCGTGTACAGCAATGAAGACCCAACACAGCCAATAAAATAAATAAATTAATTAAAAAAAAAAAAAGAATCACTATCCAAGAAAGATTTAATGATTAAAAAGTAATTATTAGAACACATTAGAATGCTTTTGATAGGATCAAGGTGCTGGTGGAATAAAAGTTAGAGTTCTGAGCCCCAAGAAGAGGAATTATATATCTAAGATAATATACATAAACTTTATGACACTAGGGAAGAGAAATATTTGTTAAATTGGAAACAAATAGCACTAACTATAAAAATGATAAATTGAATCACATTAAAATGTATATCTTATGTTCATCAAAAGACACTCCTAGTTTAGAAAAAAAGTTGAATCAGAGTGGAAGAGAAAATGTGCATGACATATTAATAAATAGGTCACAGTAAGAATATATTTTTTAAAAAATAAACACTCCTATACATTAATAGAAAATAGACAATCTAAAAGAGAAACGGAAGTAAGAATTGCTAGAAATATCCTAAGGGTAAGATGAAGAGTTTGGTATATTGAGAAACTGAGACAAGTTCAGGATTACTGAAGTTCAATATAGGGAATGGTGGCTAGCGATGAAAATGGAGAGGAAAGTAGTGGCCTGGTGTTTTGCTGAAAGCCTTACTTTCAGTTTCAAGGTTCACAGGATTTGCTGGCAAAATAACCACTCTACACTCAGTTAAACAAGAGTTTAGAGAGAATTTATTAAATTAACAAAGATCACAGTATACTAATTAAGAGAATAATTAGCTAAGAAAGAATAGTAAAGACAGAGGGTCATACATCACCGAATTGGGAAGCACCTACATGCAGATCCAACGAGTGCTGGGAAGTCCCGAGTGACAGCAACCTGGAGCCCCAGTTGGGAAGGGTCCTGGGCAGTGCGTCCACTCCATGGGTGAGACTTCAGATTGGAGTTCTGGGGGCTCCTGCTTATAATTCCAGACCACAAACTGATATCATCAGTTTGTGTGTAAAAATGCAGCTCCAGATTTACTATAACAATGTTGTCGGTTTCATTATGTGAGTCACAAGATTCTCCAGACCCCGGGGGACTGGCTAGGTCCCTAAGGCTCAAGAAATTCCAAGGCCCACCCCCTTTCTTATTGTAAGTGCCATTTGACTTGCTAGAAGCAATTGTTAGGTGTATAAGCAAGCGCACATTCCCGGCAAGGTCGGTCAGAGGCCTGTTTCCATCTCTGAGGCCTGAACAAGACCACTCTAGTAGCTTCCCCAACACCTGGAAAGCCATTGTTTGTAAGTAGGGGATTGTAGAAGATGAAGGGAGTGAGATAATAGGCAGACCCATTAAAGAGCTGTGGCCTTAATCCATGTTATAGATAATAGAGCCACCTAGTGTAGAAGTGGCAGTGGCAATTGGAAAGGGAAGATAACAGCATAAATTGTGTAGGTGTGTGTGTGTGTGTGCCTGCACGAGCATGCACACGCACACACACATACACACATGTATAGGCCTTGGTGAATGTTTGAATATGAGGGGTGAGGAAGAAGCAGGAGGCAAATTTAAACCCAGGTTTCTGACTTGGGCATCAGGGAGATGACAGTACTATTTGCCAAGATAATAAACCAAGAGAAAAAAGTTTTATTGTTAATTTCTACATTTTTTATTGTTTATTGTTTGCCTCATAGAGAATGAAATTGGTTAATTTCCTTTTGAATATGAAATCTGTATTACTGTTATTTTGCTGTTGAAACAAATTATCACAGACTTAGTGGCTTATAGCAATGAAAATATGTATTATGGTACAATTCTATAGGTCAGAAGTCCACTGGATTTCATTGGGCTAAAATCAAGGTCTCAGCAGGGCTGTGGTCTTTTCTAAAAGCTCTAGAGGAGATACTATTTCTTTGCCTTTCCAGAGGCTAGAAGCTGCCTGCATGACTTGTGCTTTGGTTCTTTTGCTCCATTTTCAAAGCCAACAACATACCATTCTCTGATCCTATCTCCACCATCATAAGGCTTTCTGATCACAGCTGGGAACTGTTATCTGCTGTGAAGGACTCATTTGTCTGGATTGGGGCCACCTGGATAATCTAAAACACTATCACCCTCTCAAGGTCTATAACCTTATTCAAATCTGCAAAGTCCCTTTGCCTCTTAAGGTAATGTATTTACAGGTTCTAAGGAGCAGGATCTGGACATTGAGGCAGGGGGAAGCATGTTCTGCCTACCACAATGTCTTTGATGTACTACTGGAAATAAACTAGGGACAATTTGGGTGCACAGTTCTCACGTACAGGATTATGATCTGAGCTGAAGACATTTATTTCATAATCAACAGTGTATAGATTCTAATTATAGCTGTAAAAGTCTATAATATTACTCAGAAAAAGATGTAAAGTTAAAAGAAACCAGGGCAAAACTCTGAGAAACAGAGAAACAGTAATGCTTATGTGAGAAATCACAGAGATTTATAGCAAACTGGAAGAGTATGATATTCCAGAAGCCAAGAAAAATGTGTAAATCAACTATCCCAAGTTCTTCTAGCAAGTCAAAATAAGAAATGAGAAATATCCATGTGAATACTTGGTTACCTTGGTAAGTAGATATTTTGTGATATCAGAAATCCAAATTCAGCTTGTCAGAAACTAAAGAGAAAGGAATTGATAGGGGAGTGTGTCCAGTTGTCTGAAGCTTTGTAACTATAAAAAGGAAAAGAGAACTAGATTGATAATTGGAGGGGAAATTGAGATTAAGGGTTTGTGTGTCTTAAATTCTGATAATAGATGTAGTAAGCCACTAAATATTGAGACATTGAAAGTACTGGGAAGAGAAGGGATCAGTGTGTGAGAAGGCTGATTAGAAGATGGAAAAAAAAACAAAACCCCAAATGTTTGGGCCTGGGCATGGACAAGGGAAGGAACTTTCTTCCACTGTGAGAGAAGGGAAAGGACAAAAGGATGATAATCAGGCAGGTGTGAAACCTCTTTATGCAAGTGTAAGGAGATGGATATGAGATAATTAGCAGAGACTGAGTGGGAGGTGATAGGAAGTGAAATTTGAGAAGAGCAAGGCAGATTTGAATTTGCTTCCATGAAACAAGGAGAGTGAGCAAGGCTGGAAAACTGATAGCTTTCTGAGAAGTACTCAGGGTCCAGTTGAGGTCACACACCATCACTAACCAACAGAAATAGAATGTAATTAACATTTCAAAATAACCACATTTAAAAATTTAAAAGAAACAGTTGAAATTAATTTAATAGTATAGTTTAACCCAATATATTCAAAATATTATTTCAAAATGTAATCAATATAATAAAACTATTAATAAGATATTTTTCATTTTTTGGTATTATCTCCAAATACCAGTGTGCATTTTGCCATTATAGCCATTTCAATCTGGACACTAAATTTTGATCTGTTAGATTTCATAAAATTTACAACAAAAAATTTGAGGTTATCAAACATACTTTTTTCAAATAATTAAAACATTCAGGTTTTATTTTAAATTTAAATTAGTTAATATTAGATAAAATTAATGCACTAGACCAATTTGGAATGCTCAAGATTGGCTAGCGGCTACCACGTTAGTGAGCTTGGTTATAGACTTAATTAGGTCATAGCATTGCCTTACTTGGTTCTGTTTTTCTCCAGGAAGATTTACCTCATATAAAATATTTATCACTGTGCTAGGCACACTGTAAACAAAAAGTTTTAGGTTCATCCTTCTTTCCAAAAAAAATTTTAAACAACTTAAAAATTTGGTCTTTGTGGTCTCTAGGTATTTAAGAATAATGATTAATAATAATAACGGTAGCAGCAGCAATTATGACAACAGTGGCTAAAAGTTAGACACTTTAATATGTCGAGTCATTTAAGCACACTATAAATAGCCACTTATTTAATCTTCACAAAAGTCCTTTGTAGTAGATACTATTTTTTATCCCATTTAAAGATCAGGAAATTAGAAAGGGTAAATAAATGGCCCAAATTCACAAAACTAGTATGTGACAGACTGAGACTCACACCCAGGTAACGTGATTCTGGAGTCTATGGTCTTAACATTCCAGTGTGTCACCAAACTAATCTTAACATTCTTTTTCTTCTGCCAATATAATAGTATTCACTATGGCTTTTAACTTAATTGCTCTGATTGGCAAATCTCCCCTAGCAGTAGCCTGTACAAGCAGGTTGAGGAAAGATTCTGGGATCATCACATTCTCTTTACTAGATAAAGTCTCAGTGTGCACAACTGATGGTCATAATTTGCAGTGAATGAACTTCCCCTTCATTGCCTCTAATCATTTCTCTGGGCAGGTAGCACTGAAGTTTCATTATATTCTAAAGATTTGTCTATCCTTGTCTATTTCCTATGGAAAGATGGTTAAACATATGGTTCTGAACAAATAGGGCCCGTTCTCTGCAGAATCATTTCTAGATAATTCACATCAGTGTGTACTATCCACTAGAGTTTAGATATTCTTGAACATGATATTTGGTGAAGTTTAAACTCACCAAATAACTGTGCAGATTTTCCTTTTATCACACATTCAGTGATCATAAGCTTTGCTTCAACAGGAGTGGGGTTTTTATTACCAAAACTTGGTATCAGTAATAATCAGTTAATTCCCAAGTTAATATAGATCATTATTGTTACAAGTAACAGGGTGAACTCCAGGATCATTTGCTGAAAATAATGAAAGTTCAAGAATCAAGACCAAGTTTTCCAAGGGGTAGGGAAAAACCCTTAGAATGCGAGTCTACTTCTGAAATCACGATGTCATAATCAAAGAATTTGTACTTCTGCTCAAAATTTCCTAGCAACTCCTAGATCTTTATAGGGTGGAAAGTAACATAATAATTTTATTAATTATTAAATCAGTATTAGTGCTCTGTAGGTGCCAGTGGTTGAAATAAGACCTGGATATTTTGAGGGAATAAAAGAGAATTTGTGCAAAGGGATCTAAGTGTATCAATCTGATATTGCCATGAAACAAACCACCCCAACATGTAGTGGATTAAAACAGCATTGGTTTATTATTATTGACTTACTGCAGGGTAGCTTACAGATGGCTGATCTAGGTTGCACTTAGCTATCCTTGTCTTTGATGGTGGCTCTACTTCATCCTCTTGGGAGCAGCAGATTTTCTTAAGTATGAACAGTATTATCTTGATGATGGCAAAGATGCCAAATGGCAAGCAGAATCATGGTGGGTGGGCGAGGCAGCAACTTCTTAAGTCCAAGCCTCAGATGAATTCTTGTTTGGTGAAAACAATTCATATGGCCCAAACCAAGGTTGAAGTATGGGGGTGTACAAGATGAAGAGAAATGTATAATTCAAGGTAGGTCTGTGACATGAGCATAGATGATGGAAGAGATGAAGAATCTGGACTAACGATTCAATCAACCATTCTTGTAAACTTGCAAAATCTGAGAAAAATATATACCAGACTTTAGGAAGAACAGCAGGAATAATCTCAATCTAAAATTCACAAAGAAAATCTCATTTAGGTAGTGTACTGCCTACTACCTAGCTGGCCTCTGTACTGATGTCTGTAAATGTCTTATTCTAACAAGAAGTAAATATGCAAGAGAAATTCTGTTTAGCCTCTTTGGATCACATGTGCCCACCACTATTCCCAGGAGTGGATGATGGAGGTGCTATTAGCTTGGCAATTAATAATGGTACGTAAGCCACAAGTGGGGATGTTATTGAACTCAGGTTCAGCTGCTCACTGCTTGAAAATCAATATTTGAGAGGCAAGTATTGGTAGAAATGGAAAATGTTGCTTTTAATCAGAGAGCCAGCATTCTGGAGAGAAGGCAGCTGGTATCTTAGATCCAACGCCAAAGATTCTGCTAGGCCATGACAGTTTTTAAGGGCAATGCAGAAGTAAACTCAGTTAATCACTGAGTTAGATCAAACTCATTCCCATCTCTTACTGCATGCAGGCTTGTCAACTCCTTGCGATAGCTCCTTAGATGCTAACTCGTTCACACAGTTTGTTCAAGAGATTACTGAAAGGGAAGTTAGGGAAGAGATCTGGTCATCTGTTAATTACTTATTCTTCATTTTTACTTTTTTGATCTATGGAAGGAACTAACATATTAGGCAAGATATTGTGTGATCATAAAACTTGAAAGGTGTGTTTGAGCCAGAGATGAGTAGAGCATGGGGATGCCTGGTTTAAGGTTAGTTACAATGTAGTTTTTCTAAAGTAACAAGACAAAATGGGCCTCCTGCAGAGAGCTCTTTTCTGCTAAAAGGTGTTTACAAATTCCCACTTGTCAGAACATTATTTCTATGGGATTATGGGCAAAGGTCTGTCTTCTGTAACTTCTTCATGCTGACATGGGGAGCCATATTCTTAAAGTGGAAGATGTTCACGTGAGTCTGTAGCTCTCTTTGCTGACAATTTTAGTTGCTTGCTTACAGTTATAGGCAGAGCAAGCTACAATTATTTTGATGCTCACAAAAATATAGATTATTATGAGCAATAGTGTTAATCTCATTCTCTTAAGGCCAGTTCTTAGAATTGTCCTAGCCACAGATGCATTACTGCTCAAGATGGAGCAGTTTATGTCATAGCCACAGTCTGGTCATCATGCAGTTAGCTTTTCTGCCTAGAGATGGAAATGCCAAGTCATTTTGAGGATATTTTCTATTCTGAGGGGAAAAAGAAAACCATCTTTAGTTATGTAAATATGGAAGTAGAAGCAACCCTTGCCTTGGAGAATTAGTATTAAAAGATCTTTTTGGATTTCCTAAGATTTAGCAAAATCTTTTTCTTCCTTTACTGTGCAGAATTCTGAAAACAGTAGCACTGTGGAGCCTGTCTGTTTTAAGAATAGTAAGCTTCCCTATGTTCTGTGAGACAGAAAAGATGTTATCACTTATTTAGGCCACTGATTTTTTTAGTGTTATTATTTTCATTTGCTTACAGCTGGATCAAATCTGAATGGATACACATTTTAATTTTTAATAAACTGTTTCATCTCATTTCTTTATATTTCTGTATATATTATGTCCTTGGCAGACCTCCATATCTCCTCTTTCTAGGTTTTGAATTGATTGTTCATATCACATTTTGGTCATCACTGCATGATTACAGTGCAATTTTGCATAGGTGATGCCTGGTTTTCTTATTAAGAACTGTGTAGAGAAAAATAGCAAACGTGCTTGTAGTGTAGTAGGAAGCTGTTCCCTTAATCGCCGTAGATCTCTAAAGGTTTTGGGGGTGTTTGTTTGTTTTGTTTTTGGTCCATGTTAGGCAAAGGTGCTAGCGTTTCAGCTGAAGTAGTTGTGCTTTATAAGACTTGAGGTATGGAGCTTTGCAAAACTTGGCAAAAATTGCCTCCTGCACAGGCAAAATTCCATCACCACCAACCCAACCATGACTTGGGGAATTGACTTTGAAGAAGCTGTGTCATGGAATATTTACCAGCTTAATTTCTCTGGTAACATTTTTGCTGACATTGCATCCCGTTGGGGAAATAGAATTTAAAAAGAATTTCTCTCAATCTGGAAAGCTTCTCCATAAAGGTAGGAGAGAAATAAAACAGTTTGATTATTGAATAAGCATTAAACCAGATGTGATGTGCATCATAGGTAGTCTGATAAGAGATTGCAAAGACAGGATGGAATCTCATCCACTTATAAAGCTGTCTTAGTCCCTTTGTGATACTGTAATCAATAGAACATAGATAAGGTGACTTTTAAGCAACAGAAATTTATGTCTCACAGTTCTGGTGGCTGGAACCATGAGATCAGAGTGATAGCATGGTCAGGGTCTGGAGAGAACCTTCTTCCAGGTTGCAGACTGCTGACTTCTCATTGTATCTTCACATGGCAGAGAGCAGAGAGGGGAAGCAAGCCCTCTTATGACTCATAAGGACACTAACCCCATTCACGACAGCTCTACCCTTATGACCTCATAAAATTCTAATTATCAGTCAAGGACCTCCATCTCCTAATACCTTCACACTGTGAGGGTATGATTTCAACATATGAATTTTGAGGGGACACAAATATTTGGTCCATAACAATAACCAAGCAGAGACAACCCTTTACACATGTTCTCAAGATAAACAATCACCAGTCCTAAGTAAGAGCACTTGAGGGCACCATTTGTCATATATTGTTCATCCTAACAATTTCCCTGGTAATTGAGGTGACTATCTGTGTTTGCTAATAGGCTTTACCCAGAGGAAAAACAAGCTTTCCATGCCTTTATGACAGAAAGTAGTTTTGCAACTGGGAGCAAGGTGCCCAGGGGAAGTTAGTGTGCTTCCCTCCCACAGACACTAGGAGACTGGACCAATATCACCCTTGATCTTTACATTTCAAAGAAGTGGCTCTCAGGTCCTTGACAAAGATAATCCTGGGTCATAAAGCTAACAAAATGCCAACCTAGTCTTCAAAATGATTTACAGTCATTTCAAGGGGAGGAGTAAGTACTTAAAAAATTACAGAGTTTCCAAAGTAAATAGGCTAAGGAAAATTTTGAGAAAAGGGAAATTTCCTTCCTTATTTTCAATAGGGAGACAAGCCTCCATTTTAAATTTATATTTGTCCTTGCAATCCTTAGTGGATATTACAGTAAACTCTGAATTTACTAAAGATTTTCATAAAGCTCTTCAGTGCACTATATATTCCATGTGGTATGATATTGAATAATACTGGTGATTTTAAGCTCTTGACTTTAAAGTGCTCTTAATTCTAAGAAATCACCAACAGTTATGTTTGTTATAGATTTTTGTAGACATCATTTATCAGAGAAAAAGCACTTTCATTTTCTTGTTTTGTTTTCTAATTGGCAGAAGAATCAAGTCCATGTAAGATTTGTGTCCTCTGCCTGTATCTGAATACCTTGTCACTCAGGCAGCTTATCTGGAAAACAAACCACTGGAGTTTCCAAGTAGAGATTTCCTGCTCTTGGAACATGATAATGAGATAATAAATGATCAGTGCACTTTTTGTGTGAAATCTTATCCCACCTAGGATAGTGAGGGTGGGTAAAAAACCCCAACAAAGTTTGTGCCAGTGTTCTGTGTATGGTTCTCTAATTCTCTCATATCAGGAGAGGCAGTTTGAGAGCTCTCTGCTCTAGGAATTATTTCAGCAAACTGAAAGTGTGGAAATTAAGAAAGGCACAGTGGTCCATAATTAAATAACTAAAAGTGTTGGAGACACTTTCCTTGAACAAACAAAACATTTTTGCCATTCCTCAAACAGGAATTTTGCCACTGGCTATTAACCTATTTCTTTTACACACACACAAAAGACCTAAGATAACTAGCCATTTCTGTTTTGCAGTGTACAAGAAGGGTGAAATATTGAAGAGCTTTGCTCAGTATGCAATTAATCTTAGTTCAATTTACAGAAATCTTGGGGGAACACAGGGCAGAAGAGTCACTCTGCTAGAGTGAAGTTTCAAAAGTTGCAAAATGGGGAAAAATTTCTGCCAAGGGGTTGAAGATTACAGCACCCAGTTGTCTATCTTATGAAGAAGAGGTGCAGGTGTCTATAGGGTACTAAGGTGAGAAGCCATTAGAACAGGACAAGTAAAGTAATGCCCAGAAATAAACTATCATTAGGACAACACAGGTGGAAAACTAGAGCCATCAATAGTAGTTTGAACAAAGTGTAGAAGTAGTGAGCCATTCGGGCCGTGAGAGCACTTACTTTTAACTCCATAAGGAGTGAGAAAGAAGATAGTGAGCCATGAATCACAGCTGGTAAAGGAAGAAGGCAATACTCACTCTTGGCTCAGGATCTCAACCCCTGTTTTAAATCCTTGAGATGAAATTTATCCAGAATTAAGTTAAATTAAAAATATGTCTTCAAGCAATAGGAAAAAGGACTACTATCACAGACGAGAACCTGAAAAATATATTCTTAATATCCGAGACCAGGATGGCAAGGTATCTGGAAATGTCTGAGTTTACTTACTGGACACTGGTTGAACCTGGAGAAAGCTTTATCTATGTAAGTCTAGGGCTGCTTTCTACATGGGATTCCTATTCTGGGAAAACAAATTCTGGACTGAGGCAAACTGCTCACCTTCTTGAGGAGGGAAGACTATCTCTTTTGGGACACAAAATATTACTAGGAACATGAATGTTGGGGCAATATAATTTGTTCATTGACCTTTTCCTTTTTTGGAACTTCTCATCCACAATTGCTTTATATACACTGCAATATTCTCCATTGGGTCAGAATATTGCAGTCCTTTAGAGTAAGACTTTTCCAATAGAAATGTATACAGAAAAAACAAAAGTCACTGATAAGCCTTTTTACTTTAAATTGTTTGCTTGAATTTATAACATTACAACAGCAATAAAATTAAAAGCCCATGCTTTTCATTTTTACAAGCTGAGTGATTTTGGTTTCAAAAATATAAAAGCTGAAAGAGTTAAACCATAAAGTTATTCATTCAGTCAGTCATTTATCCAGATATGTATTTAACAGATGAATCTCTGTTCTGTTCTGGACACTGATATAAACACTAGGGATATAACAGCGAATAAACTAAAAAGGTCCTGGCTTACAGGAGCTGATACTCTAGTTAGAGTGGAGGGGAACACTTCTCTGAGAAGGTGGCATTCTGCATATTCCTGAAGGAGAATAGAAGCCACAGGACTCTGAGAAGAGAGAATTGTAGGTAAAAGAAATGGAAAAAGCTCTGAGACATGAGCATACTAGCCCTGCTTATGGGACAGCAACAAGCCCAGCATGGGTGGACCAAAGAAAGCAGTGGCAAAGAGTAGTAGAAGAGATCAGAGAGGTAAATGAAATTATATAGGGCCTTCTGGACCATTTACAGACTTGGTTTTTATGCTGAATGGATGGAAAGGCAAGAAAGGGACTTGGTAAGACATTGACATGATCTAATATATGTCTTTAAATTATCCATGGGCTGCTTTTAAGAAAAAACTTTCCAGGGTAGAGTACAGAACAAGGAGCCTATCAGAGAAGAGAGAGTAATCGAGTCTTTTTTTTTTTTTTTCTAATATACTTAGAAGCAGTAATAGTATATGTTGTAACTCATTACACCAGCAATCAGTTGTCCCAAGGCGATTTATTTAAAATAAGCTATCTTTTAAAAATTCTTGTAAATATCCCCAATGTTGTGTATTAAATGTATATTTTCTTAGATGTACTTCCAGACTGCTCTTTTTAAATCAGTCTGTCTACTCCTACACTACTACTATAATGTTCCATTTACTACTTACTTGACTGTTATACTATATTCAGTAGCTGACAGGGTTAGTCACAATTCATTGCTTTTTTTATTTCAGAATTTTTCTTTTTTTAAAGTTAAAAATTATAGTTAAATTTTAAAAGCCTTTTTCACATATTTGAGTTTCCATTAATTATATTAATGGAATTTCCAAAATTGAAACCGTGCTTAATATTCTGGATTGAAATACAATTTAGACATCATGTATTATTATTTATTTACTTTTTAATTTCATATTACAACATTTTACTTATTTTTACCATTGTTCATACACAACGTACAAATTTATACTTTTTATTTTTCTGAAGTTTTTGGAATATCATAATTAATTCTTAAATAAATTTGAAATTTATTCCCTTTTTCTTAATCTGGGTTGAATGAATGTGAGACTATCTAATTTTTTATTGATTTAGTAATTTAATTTTCTGCCTGGACACCCTGGGATTCCAATGTATCCTTAAATTTAAATAGCTTATTCTGGCCGCCGCTGCCGCCGCCTCGGGTCCCGGAGGCAGGAGCGACGTCACCGCCATGGCGGGCATCAAAGCTTTGATTAGTTTGTCCTTTGGAGGAGCAATTGGGCTGATGTTTTTGATGCTTGGATGTGCCCTTCCAATATACAACCAATACTGGCCCCTCTTTGTTCTGTTTTTTTTACATCCTTTCACCTATTCCGTACTGCATAGCAAGAAGATTAGTGGGTGATACGGACGCCATGAGTAACGCCTGTAAGGAACTTGCCATATTTCTTACAACAGGCATTGTGGTCTCAGCTTTTGGACTCCCTATTGTATTTGCTAGAGCACACCTGATCGAGTGGAGAGCTTGTGCACTTGTCCTCACCGGAAACACAGTCATCTTTGCAACCATCCTGGGCTTTTTCTTGGTCTTTGGCAGCAATGACGACTTCAGCTGGCAGCAGTGGTGAAAAGAATTACTGAACTCTTGTCAGATGGACTTCTTGTCATTTCTCAGCCGTCCGCACACACGGGAGATGGGGCAGTGATACTGAGCGGTGGAGCAAGCCTCTTGGGGGTGTTCTAGGTGATCCCTTCTCGCTTGTATTGTAAGCATACTATTTTTACAGAGACTTACTGAAGGATTAAAAGGATTTTCTCTTTTGGAAAAGCTTGACTGATTTCACACTCATCTGTAGTATGCTTTTTGTGGTGTCCTGCTGAATTTAAATATTTGTGTGTTTTTCCTGTTCATTTTTTTTTAATCAATATGCAATGTTAAACATTTTTTAAATGTAGTAACCATTTTCATTGGTTAGGAATTAGAATTCTGCTGGCTATTACTGGGCTAAAGTACATTTTTTTTTCTCTTAAAGTTATTTAACCTCCATTACTATACAGAGTTATAAAAATAAGTTTTTCAATCAGTCAGGATGACATGACTCCCAATTTTATGCAAACATGAAAACCATTAGCATACCTTATAGACTATATACTCAGTGCAAATATAGCTGCATTTATACCTCAGAGGGGCCAAGTATTAATGCCATGCCCTCCATAAGGGTTGCTGGTTTTGCCAGAAAGCAGGTGTTTTGTGAATTGAAAATTATTTTATGAAATTGCTACAAAGGACTGCTTTTATTCTCAATTGTTAGAAGAGCTTATTGTTAAAGGTAAGAGTGTAAAAACAGATTTTTGAGATGCGGTTTTTATTTATGTTTATTATAGGAAGAGTGAGTTGCATTGTGAGAAGAAATGACATTGAAATTCCATTTTTTTTATCCTGTTTCTATTTATAAGTGAGATTTTTGATCTTCTTTCAGCCTCTCATGTTTTACATGGGTAAAGGGACACACACACAACTACTACTGATACAGGAAAGTGTACCTTTGCATCCTGCATACTAGAAAACCTTTCCCTGCCTCCTCCTCATAACTTATTTTATACATTATATGTATTAAGTAAAATAACTTCCCATATAGTTTAATAACACATTCAGTTAGAGGTGTTTGATGCACCTGGAGAGTGATGGCTCCCCCGCACATTGAGCGCCCCTCCCCACAAGGCCTTGACGTGATCAACAAGTGATTTGTTAGTTTCGCTGGTATTTCATGTATTAACAACTCAAGATTTAGACCACGGTAATTAATAGTTTTCATCCCCTAAGGTTATATCATATGTAATTTTAAAATATTTAAGACAAGTTTCCTGTATACCTCTCAACTGTTTTGATTTTTGTTTCACCCTCATAGATCTGCTGTTTTCTTTTATAAATGCCCTTGATTGTGTGAATTAATTTACAGTAGCCAAATCTAGCTGTATAGCAGCTTCAGACACAAACCTGACCAAAAAATTCCCAGTGACCAGGCATTATCAAATTGTAACGGCCATTTGCGTCTCACGATTATCAGTGCTTTTTTCAGGAGCTAGTTATGAAAATGTTTAAGTTGGTCTGACAGTATTTTATTAAGGACATTTGTTTATATGTTTATTCAGTATACTTACATGGATTCTGTTTTGCCTTCAGACGAAACAGTAATCATGACAACTCTCTTGTTCTATAAAGTTGATTTCTCCAAAAAATGGGAACAAATGGTGGGTTTATTCAGCTTTTCACTAAAGCTGCCCCAAGGCCACGGGCTTTATCGCCCAATCCAAGTTGTTACTTTGAGCCATGAGCTGGGAAGCAGAATGGAATGCCTGCATGTGGCTGTCGCATTTACACACAGGCTGAAAGCAGCTCCCAGTGGTAGGATGCGGTAGGGACAGCTACACGTGGATGACCAAGGGGCAGCTACACGTGGATTAGACAGCTGGTGATACAGTTGGGAACTCAGTGCCTGTGATCTACTCAATTTTTTTTTTGTTTTGCCAAAACTACATTCTCTGGTCCTTCCCATTTTCTGTTTCTAGAATGTCAGTGCAGTGCACTGCTACCGTTTCATTTACTTGGCCATAGACTCTTTTTCTAACAGCTGCATATTTCTTCTGTATACTAATCGCACTGGCAGCATTGTGTCTTTGACCTTGCACACTAGCTTGGCATAGTGCTGTCTCTGGTTTCTAGGCTAGTTACTAGAGGTCTGAATTTTCCATAGAATATGCACTGATCCTGCATTGCCGTTCTTCTATGGAAAGAGAACTTTTGATGATAAAACAATAAACATTTTAAATACAAAAAAAAAATAAATAAATAGCTTATTCTGGAGATTATATAATACATATTAGTATATGCATATGTATTATACAGATATATATAATGTATAAGTATTATATTATATATTTTATACATAATACACATAAATTTTAAATATAATATAAATTCTTTTAAAATTTGTGTTCTGTTTTAGTTTTTAATTTTTTAGATTTACTTTTTTATTGAGGTAACATTGGTTTATAACATTATATGTTTCATGTGCACAACATTATATTCTGCTTCTGTACACCCTACAGTGTGCTCATCATCAAACATGTAGTTTCCATCCATCATAATATAGTTGATTCCTTTTACCTATTTTGCCCTTTTCACTGTCTCTTCCCCTGTGGTAACCACTGCTCTGTTCTCTGTATCTATGTGTTTGTTTTTGCTTGGTTTGATTTGTCCATTTATTTTACTTTTGTTTGTTTTTTATAGTCCACACGTGAGTGAAACCACTGAGTATTTGTCTTTCCCCTTCCAGCTTACTTCACTTAGCGTAATAACCTCAAGTTTCATCCATGTTGTTGCAAATGGAAATATTTCATCTTTTGCATATATATATTACATTAAAACTTATTTATCCGTTCATCTGTTGATGGGTACTTAAGTTATCTCCATATCTTGGCTGTTGTAAATAATGCCATGATGAACATAGGGGTACATATATCTTCCAAATTAGTGCTTCTGTATTTTAGATAAATACCCAGAAATGGGATAACTGGATCATATGGTAGCTCTGTTCTTAATTAATTGAGGAATCTCCACACTCTTTTCCACAGTGACTGCACCAATTTACATTCCCATCAACAGTGTATGAGGGTTCTCTTTTCTCCATATCCTCACCAACATTTGTTATTTCTTGTATTTTGGGTAATAGTCATTCCAGCAAGCATGAGGTTTTTTTGTTTTGTTTTGTTTGCTTTTATATTTGCATTTATTTTTTGTGGCATTTATTCCCGGGCCAAAAGTTTTTGTTTCTTCAGTTTCTTCTGGGATATCTTTTTCTTCTGTGCAACCTCCTCTTCTGGTTTAGGAACAATCTGTTCTTTCTCAGTAAGGATCATCTTAATGTGTCAGGGAGAGCTCATGTATGGGTTAATCTGACCATGAGCTCTGTAAGTCCTTTGCTGCATCTTGGGGGCTTTGTTCACCTGGATGTGCTCAATGACCAGAGAATCTATCTCTAAGCCCTTAAATTCAGCATTACTCTCTGCATTTTTGAGCATGTGCAGTAAAACTTCAGCACTCTTTTTGGGCCACCGACCCTGTGTCCAGCCCCACTGTTTGACCTGGGCACACCTACCAACTCCACCATTGTAACAACAGAATGGCACACGTTGCTTCTTTAAAGTGACATCCTTCAGATACTTGGTGGCTTTTTGGATATGCATACCCTTAATGGCCTGGGCAGTTTCCCAAGTGTTCTTAAAGCAAACACAAAGATTTGAATCTCTTGACTTGCATGATTTTGTGGGGTTTTCTGGGTCAAGTGAATAGTGAACCATTTTTAGAGGTCACCTCAGGCCACTTGCCAGAAAAGCAAGCATGAGGTTTTAATTTGCATTTCCCTAATAATTAGTCATGTTAAACATCTTTTCATGTATCCATTAGTCATCTGTTTGTTTTATTTGGAAAAAATGTCTATGCAGCTCCTCTGCCCATATTTTAATTGAATTCTTTGGTTTCTTTTGTTATTGTTGAGTTGTGTGAGTTCTTTAAATATTTTAGTTATTTTAGTTAACCACTTATCAGATATATCACTTATAAATGTCTTCTCCCATTCACTATGTTGTCTTTTTGTTTTGTTGATGATTTCCTTTGCTGTGCAGAAGCTTTTTAGTTTGATGAAATACCGTTTGTTTATTTTTGCTTTTGTTTCCCTTATCTGAGAAGATATACCTAGAAAGATATTGCCAAGACACATGTCAAAGAGGATGCTACCTATGTTTTCTTCTAGGTGTTTTATGGTTTCATATCTTATACTCAAGTCTTTAATCCACTTTAAGTTGATATTTATGTATAGTGTGAGATAGTGGTCTAGTTCATTTTTTGCATTAGTTTTCCCAACACCATTTTCGAGACTATCCTTTCTCCATCGTATATTCTTTGCTTATTTATTGTAAATTAATTGTTCATTTATGCATGGGTTTATTTCTGGGCTCTCACTTCTGTTCCCATTGACCTATGTATCTGTTTTCCTGACAATATAATGTTTTATTTTGATGACTTTGTGATATAGTTTGAAATCAGGGAATGTGATATTTCCAGCTTTCTTCTTTTTTCTCAGGATTGATTTGGTTACTTGGGGTCTTTTGTGGTTCCATATAAATTTTAGAATTTTTTGTTCTATTTTGTAAAAAATGTCGTTGGGATTTTGATAGGGGTTACATTGAATCTGTAGATTGCTTTAGGTAAAATGGACATTTTTAACAATGTTAATTCTTCCAATCCATGAGCACAGAATATCTTTCTATTTTTTTCAGCAGTCTTATACTTTTCAATGTACAAGTCTTTCATTTCTTTGGTAAAATTTATTCCTAGATATATTTTTGTGTGTGTGTATAATTATAAATAGGATTGTTTCTTTAATTTCTATTTCTGTTAGCTCATTGTTAGCATATAAAAATGCAACAGATTTTTTATGTTGATTTTTTACCCTGCAATTTTACTGTAATCAATTATTATTTTTAACAGCTTTTTATGAAGTCCTTGGAGATTTCTATATATAAGATCATGTCATGTGCAAACAGTGATAATTTTATTTCTTCCTTTCCACTTTGGATTCACTTTATTTCTTTTTCTTGCCTAATTGTTCTGGCTGGGGCTTTCAATACTATGTTGAATAAGAGTGGTGAGAGTGGACATCCTTGTATTGTTCCTGAATTTAGAAGAATAGCTTTCAGTTTTTCACTGTTGAGTATCATGTTAGCTGTGGGTTTGTCATATATGGCCTTTATTGTGTTGAGGTACATTACTCCTGTACCCATTTTATTGAGAGTTTTTATCATAAATGGGTATTGAATCTTTTCAGTATTCAATATTGAATGCTTTTGCTGCATCTGTTGAGATAATCATATGGTTTTTATCCCATTTTGTTAGTGTGGTGTAGCCTGTTGATTTATTTGCAGATATTGAATCATCTGTGCATCCCTAAAATAAATCACTCTTGATCATGGTGTCTACCCTAAACCCTAATGTATCCATCTTTTCAGTTGTTCATTTGTTATTGTTATTATCATTATTATGATTATCTAATGATTCTATTTGGTAATTAATTTTTCTTTGCAGGTACTCTCCTTTTTCATGCCTTATTTACCATCCTTTTTTATTTCTTATCCTGCCTTATTATCTTTCCTTTGTACTATTCATGCATTTCAAAATCTTTCAATTATTAGAGTATGAGGCATTAGTTAGAGATAAATTTTTCTGTTTCATTATGTGTATTTTCTTCCTGAATGATTCTTTTGTTTTGCTATAATATTCTTTACATGTCTTATCATTTCATCTCATTCATCTTTCATCTTTTTTATATTTCTACCTTCTATTTGCCTAAATGTATCACACTTAATTTATTATTAATTTCTTACTTTGTCTGAACCAAGTTTTTCTTCTTTTTAGAAATATGGTTTAGTGTTGCAGTATTGATGGTTTGGGTTTTGTTTATTACTCTTTTTCCTTCTCAGTTATTCATATCCTATGCCAACAAGTATGCCCATTCTCTCCATATTCAAATTTTAGAACAGTATTTACAGTGAACACTCTGACAATAATTAAGGCTAGAGGTAGTTCTTATCTTCACACTTTTATCTTCAGTCTCATTGTATATTCCAGACAAAAGATTTACTTCAAAGTCTACAACAAATGCGTCATTGTGGAGAAGGCTATGCTCTATCACTTCCTCTGAAGCAAGCCCAAACATTGAGTTCTTGTCTATCAACACATCCCAGGGAGAGGGAAATTTCATAAGAATCAAAAAACATCTTTGTGTAGGAAAAATAAATTTATGTTTTTGGCTAATTATATGTTTAGAATGTTATGACCTCTGATACTCTGGATCTAGAATTTTAATTTCTTTCTTTCTTATTCTTATACACGAATAATTTTCGATGAGGACAGAAAGGGGAGAAATTCTGCTCTCTGAAACAGTTGGCCATATCAGCAGACATTTTTGGTTGTTCTAACTGGAAGGGGAATGAGGCTGGCATCTAGGGACTAGGGGTCAAAGGTGCTGCTAAACATATTACAATGCAAAAAATAGTACCTTGGAAAACAAAGTGTTATTTGGCCCCAAATTTCAATAGAACTACACCAGTCTTTTTTCTTTGTTCTAAGGTTCAACTTAATCTTGTTTGTCCTCTCTTCTCTATACTCCTTGTCTGCTGTCTTCCAGAACCTGTATTATCTGTCAAAAATCATTTTGTCTTACACTATTCTGTTCTTGGTACTGGCCAGCAACGCTTGTTCCAAAAAAAATCTTATTAGTGTTAGAAATCACTTTTCTAATATCAATAAGTAAGTGCAAATATTATTTTAGATGTTAATTAGGTTTACAGAATTTTTTAAAGGAGCTTTTATAATTTACATCTAATATAATTTTTCATAGGAAAGTATGATTATAGGACTGAGGTGCCTGTTTTCTGAGGGTCAGCTGAATTCTGCTTTCAATTCCTAGAGGACCCCCAAAGTTCCTTGCCAAATGGTCCTCTTATAAAACAGCAGCTTACTTCTTTAAGGACAGCAGTGAAATCACACTTTGTTTCTGACTTCTAGGTCCACTTTTAAAGCCTTCACCTGATTAAGTCAGGCCCATCAGGATGCTCTCCTTTTAATGAACTCAACTGATTAGAGATCTTAATTACATCTTCAAAATCCCTTTACCTTTGCCATAGATGTAACATAATCATAGGACAAATTACAGTGTTAAGGAGCAAGCTGAGATATTATATTATTTGAGACGTATTCTATTTTAGCAACAAGTTACAAATTCTCCCACTAACAAGGAAAAAGAATCTTGCAAGGCTATAGGTCATTGGATGGTCATGTTGAAATTCTGTGTTTGATAGAAGCTATTGCAAAATCCCTGATGAGAGAGAATGGCGTGGATTGGGTTAGTGCCAATTAGGATGGTAAAGAGTGGTCAAGCTCTTTAGAGAGCTCATAAATGGTCACTCATAAATGACCATTTTATGTAATAAAGTGCCAGTCTTTTGTGGTCTTGCTAAGAGACCGTTTAGTTGAAAGCCATAACTGAAACCTGATTGGAGTGGATTAAAGGCAGAAGCGGGCTGTGGGCACAGGGACAAATTTGGAGACAGCGAGTATACAAAACTATTTCAGGAAGACTGACTCTGAAGATAGGGAAAGAAGTTGGTCAGTGCTGGAGGGGCACTGAGAACAACAAACCTTTTGATTATATTTTTGTTTAAGAAAATGGGAGAAGTAATGGCATGTTCATATATTTGTGGAATGATCCAGTAAAGAGGGAATATTTGATGATGTAAGCAAGAGATTAGATAATTGCTAGAGTCTTATTCTTTAGCTAGATGAGACGAGGAAACAAGATCTAGTACACAAGTGCAGGGGTTGACTTATCTAGGATCAAGGACGATCCATGCATAATACAATGAAACAAGGTGGATCCTATGATCCTGATTGAACTTCTGACCTGCTTGGTTTTGAGTTCTTTTCAGCCACATTAGCTGTGCTGATAAAGGCATACAGGAGGCCGATAGTTGAATATAACAACTATTTTAATTTGCCAAGTTGGTAAAACAAAGCAAAACCAAGTGAGAAGCAAAGAAATTGAGAGTTATGTGAGGGAGTAATTAAGAGTGATAATAAGGAAATGATAACCTGTTGTAGAGCATACTAGGCAAAATGGACTTAATCTGAAGTTTCAGGAGAAAAATCCTTAGTAAGAAATAGACTCTAACTTCAAGTTCTAGTAAGAACAGTGGAAAAATAAGAATTAAGAAGGCATCTAAAGAGGACAGTCAGGACAAAACATAGATTCAGAACATGGAATAGGAGAGATTCAAAAAGAAAATATATGAAGGATTTGGTGTTTTCATCTTTTAGAATATCTGTGGGCAAATTTAGAAGTATCAGTATAACCAAGGAAAGTCAAACATTGTTAGCAAGCTGATTGAAAAATTAAAATGTAACAATGTGCTGTGTAAGTAAAGGGCAAAATAAAATTACTTGTGAAGTGGCAGAATTCTGGCAGAGAGGTAATTTGAGTTAGGTCTTAAAGCAAGGATAGAACAATGTTGACTGGTAAATAAAACCAAAGATATAGATGGATAGATCAATAGGTAGAGAGATATCAGGAGGTATCATTCTCTGCTAATAAGCCAAATAGTTAAAGAGTGCTAATTAATGCCTGATTTGGTTAAGGATTTTTTGACTAAGAAAATAAACATAGAATTACCATTATAAATTAAAATGATCAGTTTTGATATCCTACATTTACTGGTCATCTTGTCAGGTCAATAACAAACTATAAACTATATGTGTTTCATGTTAAGAATGTATCCTTTTGGGGAATTTCCCAGTGGTCCAGTGGTTAGGACTCAGCCCCTTCACAGCCAGGGCCAGGGTTTGATCCCTGGTCAGGAAACTAGGACCCTGCAAGCCACGTGGCATGGCCAAATTAAAAAAAAAAAAAAAAGAATGTGTAGTTTTAACCTATAATTATTACATGTACTTGTATTCATCAGAATGGCTTGATTACGCTGTAGAAAGAAACTCCAAAATCCCAGTGGCTAAAACAACTGAAGTTTGTTTTTTTTTGCCTCAAGCAAAGTGCACTGCAGATGTAAGCAACTTTCCAAGGGCAGTTGAGTGTTGTGTTTCCCTATCAGCAGGTGTTTCCACTATTATTAAAGGAGGGTGTAATGTGTGTGGGTGGGGGAGGGTGCGCCAACAATTAAATGTTTCCACCTGGAAATGAAATGTACTTCTGATTACAGATCATTACCCAAGGGGTCAAATGACCATGTATAACTTCAAGAGGGTGAGGGAATACAAGTCTCTTGTGTTTTTAGAAACAGAGAACAGATAGTCGTGACTTGTAGATATGCCTAACTCAGGATCCTTAAGGTATTTCCTTTATTCTTTTATTAGGACTTAGAGATTTATAGTAATTCTCTAAATAGCCCAATTGATTATTTTTTTTCAAAGTGATGGCAATAGGCATCAAACAGAATCTTAAAAAGAGTGTGTTTGTTTTCTCAAATCTGTTGTTAAATGGCTTGGTAGTACAAAATGGACTTATTAAAAGTCATGTTAACCAAGAAAAAACATGTTGAAAAAAGTTCAGAATGATTTGTGACTTCACATATCTGAATTCTACATATACATGTATTCTCTAGAAAACTAAGCATAATTCATTCTTAATTTACTAAAAATTAAAACTGTTTTTGTGGTTTGATGATGCGAGTTTCAATGTAGTAATAAAAACAATAAAAGACTGTGGACTCATCCTGGAAGGTAAGCATTTGAAACCATTAATTTTTTCCCTTCATTAAGAGTTTTCTCCTCCCAATCTTTCTCAGCTACTAATTTTGTTCTGACAAATTCATTAAGAAAGTGACAGAAGCATGAAGGAGGAGCTATTAAATGCAATTGTGTTTCTAGCTTTTTTTCCCTTTAATGTTTCCAAATCAACTGATTTGGAAAAAAAAAAAAAAAAAAGACATTTCTTTGTTGAATAAGCACTGAGAGATGGTACATTGCATTTTTTCAAAGAAGTCTTTTAGTATATATGTCATTGGAATAAATCTGGGTAGATTAACTGAAGCTTAAGAAGCACTTAAAACATGCTGTTGGTGTCTAGCATAGTGCCAATGGTGCCAATGGGTGCTCAGTAACTGATAGTTGATGATAATGCAAAGACATTGTGGGGACAGCTACTTAATAGCTTTTCATACTGAGAGTGGATATAACTTTTTAAAATAATTCTTATGTTATCTACACTGAAAATGTATTTATCTTCTTTATATTGTGAATAGAGAATTTAGAAATCAGACTGTGTCTACATAAAGCTAATCATCCAGATATAAAGTGAAAGATCCCATCATTTATTCTGGCTTTTAAAGACATCAGCTATTTTAAGTGCATTTAAGGGAGCTGTGCAGTGCTGAGAAAATTATCCAGATATTTACATCAGACAACCACGGAGATGAATCCCAATTCTGATTTTAATTCTGGCATCTGGTGCATGCTCCTTAGTATGCTTGCACTCTTGATTCCTTATAGGTTTCAGCTTTTAGTTGCTTGTTTGTTTTAAAATTCTACAAAATAAAGGAGCTAAACTATTATTATTTCATGAATGTTGGGTTCTTTTCTTTTAGAAAAAGGTTAACATTTTTCAAAGAAAAGGAGGAGTAAGGAAGATAAAAATGCATGTAAATGATAAATAATGTTCAAATACATAGTTTTGCTCCATTTTTACATGATAATTGTATAGCTCTATTGTAGAACTGCACATGCATATTGGTGACATGTTTACATGAAGGAGAAGATGGATTGTGTTTAAATGAATTTAACATTGCGAAATTATCTGGGTAGGGAAGTTTGTGTGTGGGAAGAGGTAGAAACGATATACATTTTGCTAAGAGTAGTATATAAATAGGCAGTTTTCTTAATGTAAATTTAATTACAAATCTTAAAATAATTGAATACCTAACAAAAAGGAAGACAAGCATCATCATAATGATATAATATTAACAACAGCAGTTGTAAAAAAAAATCACTAAAATTTTTGGCCTTTGAATGTAAGAAAAAATAGTAAAATGTGCTAAATTGGGTCCACAATCTCTAATATTAAATTAATAGTACTAAATAATTACATCCACTAGATAAATGTGCAGTGTTTACTGTTAACTCCCTGAATCTCCACACTGGATATTTTACACAAGATCCAGTATATTCAGGGAGGTATAGCCATAGACTCAACATTGGACATTTTAAAGGAGTTACTTTGAAGCTCTTTAATAGCTCAAGTGAATAGTAATTATAAATATATTGCCTTCTCTTGTCTCAGCAGAGGAATTATCCAAGTTCTTGAGCAGGGTTGAGATGTCCATATAGGAAGTTTAGCATCTTTTTGATCCACCACTGAAAAGAAGATGGAGGTTGGACCCTCTGTCTTTGTCCAAAGCTCAGTGTTTTCACTAACATTATACCTCAGCTTTATGAATAGTTCACTGAGAACATGCATTGAAATATGTCCATATTGTAAAAGTTCTCATGTAGCTGTGTGCCCTGTTAGGATAAGAATTTGCTAGAAAAGCTGCTCATTAAAATTGTCAATTGGAGTCAGTGAGTTTTATTTTCAGAAAATTCATCTAAAGGCAGCTCTCTGAATCTTTCCAATTGGCCTGGAGAAAGGAAATTGAATCTTAGTGTCTAGACAGAAGTTACCACATCAAAAATATCTTGGAATGCAGAGACCTCAAGAAAGATGGGGAAAACTTCATAGGGAACAAGGATCTTTCTGGAAGGAGGTGCATTTAAGTGTTGAACTTTTTTAATAGATTAAGAAATACACCAAAGGCCCCCTAAGGAGAACTCAATGGGTAAATTTTAATATTTATATGACACTTCCTATGTATAAAGCACTGTCCTAAATTCTTTAATTTTAGAAACTCATTTAATCCTCACAATAGCACTATGAGGACTCATCATCATTTTGGAGTTAAGGAAACTGGGGAATAGAGAGATTAAGTGAACTGTCCAAGGTCACACAACTAGCAAGGGACTGCCCCCAGGTTCTGAGCTCTTACCCATTAGAGCAGGGTTGAAATTTGGATTAATAATCTGGTTTCAACTCTAGGACCTACATTGTATGACTGAGGGTGATACTTGATTCTAGTTTAGCATGTGGCTGCACCTGGAAGCCATCCATTCCCACCCACTTCCACATGCCTACCTGCCCACCCTAAAGTGATGTACTTCTGGAAAAATTTTAAATGATGTAAGTGTAAGCTAGAGTTGAAACATTAAAGGCCCAAGTAGGAGATATTTTAAGCAGACAATATCAGTATCCTCTGGAGATAATGTTACTGACCCTTTTAAGTGGGCCTCAACAAGGGTCCTTTGAGCCAACAGAACAAGACTGGGTTCAGTTCAGAATAAAAGGAGAGTTTTATTTTGATGAAAGAATGGAGAGGTGCGAGCCCACACTCAAGAATAGATGCGCTCCTGAAAAGGCCAGCAGCGGCAGGGGCTGCTTGATAGGGCATCTCATCAGCGGGGAAGGGGGCGGAGTTCTGGAGAGTGGGCGCAGCTGTGCTGCTCACAGCTCCAGATCACAGTGCCGGGCGCAGCGGCTCTGCTCACAGCCTACCATCGCCATCTTAAACTGAGCTGTCGGGGGCAGGGCTTCTGCATACGTCCTGGAGGTGAGGCATCTGTGCAACCTTTTGCCACTAGGAACTCCAGCCTGAAGGAGCAGCTGCCAGGCCTCTTCACGCAGCTCCCTGTGAACAAGTGAAACTAGACTAAGCACAAAGGAGTAAAAGGTTAGACTTTATTTTACTACCCAGAATCTATTTTTATTTTCCAGAAATTGTTAATGGGCTTTGCTGGTGACAATAATATTTTAGCAATGCTGGAATCAATGGCTAAAGCAACGACAAAATCTATTAGTGGCTGAAAAAGATATAATTTTCTGTTTATCAGAGATTTAGGAGCAGAATTCGTCATTTTGAAGTGGGTAAGCACCCATATTCATGAACTATTTGGGGAAAGGGCATACTTGAGAAAAGAGGTATTTTCTGCTAATTTGAAAATAGTTTTATAAGTACAATCTTCTGTGGCATGTACACATTTTGATAAAGATTTAAATAATTATTTAGCAACCTTGTGGTATGTTTTTTCCTTTTGGAAAATGGGTAAAACCTTTTTTTCCCTAAAATTTTTGTTTTCTATGGTAAATACATCTTTGAGTTAGGATTCATATTCTGCCTTATTTTTCTTTAAAAAACTTTTTTTCTCTGAATTGTACCACTTTTTTATTGAATTCTGGTTACTGTTTTTCCATTAAGATTACATGTATTTTTGCAGTTTCTTGGAATTCAAGCATTTAGCAGGGCAGCTAATTTGAATTCTGTATTTTCTTAGTAGCAGAAAATGCTCCCTGGACTTCTATAGTAGCTTCCAGACAGGTGGGTGGTGGTGTTGCAAGCTCAACATTTGACTGTTCTTAAGGAATCAAAGATTGGAGATTGGCTGGGACAGAAATATCTCTTTCTCCCTCTTTTTGTTGGATAATTCTTAGAGTAAAATAGGGTCTTTATCGATTTAAGCATATTCCATGGTTCATACCACTTGTGTTATCTCAAGCTTTAGGCTAGAAATGAGGTCAGGGGTGTAGTCTTCTGTTCCAAGAAAAAGCTCAAGTCTAAGATTGAGGTAGGAACACAAAGGGCAATATTCTTCTTTTCTTCCAATTTAAGGTCTGGAATAAAGAGCATAGAGTTTATTTTATTTTGTTTATTTCAGTTTGTTGTTTGAGAGCTGGGTTGAGAGGATAATGGCTTCATTGTAGTTTCAATTTTGAGAAGTGAATTTTAGAACCAACAAGTGAATATACCTAATAGGCTATTGGGTATCTACATCTGTGAGTCAGAAGGTGTCTAAATTGGTGGTATTTTGGTTTAAAGTCAAACCAACTAGGTTTGTTGGGAATGAGTATATGTCTTGAATTTTTTTTTTTTTTTTGACCTGGACATCATGCAGCCTATGATTAGTTGAAAAATATATTCAGGACACATCAGGTTAAAATTGACTTCAGTGAATCCAAGTTGCTATTTCTGACAAAAATCAATGCTTCTATAAAGAAACATATTAAGTTAACAACTAAAAAATTAAAGTGGTTAAATGAGTAACTTATTTAAAGAACTTAGGCTCCTTATCTCAATTTTTTGTATTATAGTTTTAAAATTTTCTTTGCATTCCAAATGCTCTTTTTTTTTTTTAATACTTTCTATGTTAGTAGCATCATGTGTGGCAAGTGCTCTCAAATTGTATTAGGTGCTGATTATCTATATACTACTAATATTGGCAACAAGACAGTAACTTGAGGGCAAAAATTATTTTTGTATTTTTCTTTCCTATAGAAGGTAACACACGTACTTTGGAATTATAAAGTACAACAAAAATTGTTTATATTGGTTTTGAATAGTTATCTTTATGTTGGAATTAGCTTTGTTATTTATATCATAGAAATTTAAACCTGGGAAAATATAAAGAAATAATATATTAACACTCATTTCACAGAGATTTAAAAAAAAACAACTAGGTCATAAAACTGTTAATGATTTTTCTAATAATGTGAAATTTCATAAAGGAAAAAGAACAAATAGACTTTTGAACTTCTAATTGCATTCTCCTTCTATAAATCCCACTAATTCTTAATCCCTTTAAGGTTCATATGGGTCTTTTCTGTGTAACTTAAAATGTATGTAATTTTGCTTATGTTGATAAGGAATCCACTTCCCACTTTTAGCAGATGTTCAGAATTACAATGAACCTGCAAGAGGGCATCATGCCACACACATTACTATCCCTGTGGGACACCAAACAAATAATGTCTTTAAATATAAATAACGTTGGGCAGATATTTGAATGGACACTGGAGCTGTAAATGTTTTAAATAATATAATTTTTTCATAGAAATTTAAAAGCTAAGGCAAAGACGTTCTTTGAAATTCTTTGAAATGTCTTTGGAATGTAGCTGACATCAATAAAAATATAATAATCACAAGAAAAAGAAATTAGTTGATTTTGGAGACTAGTGAGACATAGTTATTAATTTATCAATTTATTTAAAAATACACTTATAATATTTAGTTTCTACTATGTGAAATGGGGACAAATTGCATAGTCATTTTTCTCAAGGAATTTGAAGACTGTGGGAGGAAGACAAATAAAAAATAAATTTTCATGAACTGTGATAGATACTATCAATGTATAAGTGTTACTGGAATGTGAAAAAGGGAGTAATTTCTGGCATTAATTTCTGTGTGTGTGTGTGTGCGCGCACGTGCACGCGAGCGTGCACACATTAATTGGACAGGATCATGGTGTAGTTGTTCATTGAAGGCTTCTCGGAGGAGAAAAGTTTAAACTGAGCCTTAACTAGGGGAGGAACACTAGAAAGACATTCCAGACAGCAGGACAAAAACTGCAAAGGTTGGAGCAGAAAAGAATATAAAATCATCAGGAAACTACAGGTAGTTGAGCTTCCTATTTCTTAATTAACCCTGTAGAGTCATTCAGTGACCAACATATCTAGTAGTTTTGATAAAGGTGAAATAGGCCTGATATAAAAATGTATTTAATCTGTCTTTTGGGACATGCGTTTCTGTATCAAGTGTACCAAAAATATTGACCATATTTGCTACTGCAACTGACTTCTAACACACTGTTTTAATTACAAGAATATCTGATAAATTGCTTAACAGCTTGAAATAAGACATGATAAATATTTTGGAAAGACATTATCTATTAATTTCATTCAAACATAGATGGATCAGAATATTATAGGGGGAGCAAAATTTGCCATCCCAAAATGTCTGTCTTTGGCATGAAGATTAATTTAGGCTGATTATTTTTAAGAAACAGAAGACTCAGGAAGATTTTCTTTTTACCTCTCCCTTAGCTGCCTAAAGAATTTAGATAAAGGACCTGTTCCAGGAATAGAGCTATGACCAGAGAAATCTGCAAAGAATAGGGACTGGGTGTGGGGAGAAAGGGAATCATCAAGGCCTAGAGATCAGACTCCACTCTGTGCCCCACTGTCTCTGCATGGCCCAGCAAATATCTGTTTACCAAACATGTGCTTTTCCATCTCCATGTGCCTGCCTTCCCATGGAATTCCCAAAAGATCACTGCCAATATCTTTTTTCTTTAGCTGAAGATGATATTGAAGGCGATAGTTTTGGCCATATTGATGAGTTACTCAGTTTTCCTGAGTCTCCAATGTATATATGCTATTAAACTTTTAATTTTCTCCTGTTAATCTGTCTCATGTCAATTTAACTCTTAGACTAACAGGAACAACTTAGAAGTTCAACAGTACTGAATACCACCATTTTTATGCATCTTTTAAGAAGACTATATTAACACAAAGAGAAAAGTTTAGATGATAGGTAGAATTTTCTCATAATTGAAAAACAATTATAAAATATAGAAATACAATGATAATATTTATTCAAGAATGAAATGATAGTAAAGCTACTGTATTCACTGAAATGACAGTGAACAGGCTTCAGGAATGAGTTAAGTATTTTAATTTAGGAGTAGTTTTTTGGGTAGGAGTTAACTTAGTACCTCAGGATTTTAAAGAGGAATTTTATATTTTTAGATCATTAAGTATATTTGAGGCACACTGCTTTGTAATTTGCATTTATATATCTTTCATAACCTAAGAAGCCAAAGAGGAGGAGAAGAGAATCTGAGGAAACCCAAATAAACTTAATCTATTACGTCTTGGAAAAGCATTTGAGAAAACTAAAGCTTATTGTCCAAACCATGTAGTATGCTTGGTTTTAACAGGTATTACTATAAGGTGTATTCTCATAAAATGACAGCAATTCACAGTGTAAATGTTCTTGTTGATCTAGTTTACATTTGAATACTCAGAGCTGAGTGTGGTCCATATAAGATGTATTATAGTGCAGTAAATATATATTAAGTCAATGTAAAGGGCAATATTTAAAGTTATGTGGCTATCAGTGATTTTGTCCAGGACATTTTTTTTTTTTCATCTCACAACTGAAATCTAGAGAAAACCATGAGAAAACAGGGAGCAATGATTTTTTTCCCTCCCTTGCCTGACAAGGCTTGAGCACTGAGCAAGGCATCAAAAGCTCACAAAGGTCAGTTTTCCAGTCCCAACAGAGAACTCTGCCTTAGGAAATGAATATCAAGTTTTAGCCCCATGGAAGACCTGAACCAACATGACAGTGACAAGTAAAATCTACTTGAAAAGCACCCTGCTGGAATCTGGCACTTAGGTATATGTTAGATATTATTACTATTACTATTGAAATTATCATCACATCATCATCATCATTACGCAGATATCAGTGATGCTCATTCTATCAGTACTTCTGGATGTGTAGCAGCTAGTGCAGATCTTCCACATGGTGGTGGGGCTGACAAAGCTGTTTTGTACTTAATTGATGAAGGATTTGGGAAGAACTGAACCTGAAAATCTTGTGTGGATGATCCCAGATTGGAAGGGGAATGTGCTACAGTTGTTTGGGCCCACAGTGTTTATTTTATAGCCTTTAGAAAAGAATGCCCTTTTAGAATCATGTAGTCTGCATTATCTGTATATTCTTGGACCAGAGAGTGTCATCTTCCTTTCTTCCTTTTTTTCTCTCCCTCTCCCTGTCCCTCTCCGCTCCCTTTTTCTCCATCTTCCTCTTTGTTCATAGTAAGTATATATATACATATATATGATTAAAAATGACCAGCTCCTTCTTTGTTAGACTGTAAAGCTACATAGCATTGTTCTACAATAGAAAAAATTGATATTATCTTTGTGCTTACTATGAAATTAAATTTTCATAAAACAATCCATATTTTTATTAGAATTAATGTGGGTTTTTTCCTTACAATATCTTAAATTTAAATGTATTTCTAATTAGGAATTAAAAGTTTGTTAGATTAGTAAAAGAGAAACAATATATGACCTTTTTTTATGTTTTTAAGACAATGAAGTTGTACAAAATTAATATATGATTAGTCATCTATGACTAATTATACTTATTAGCTTGGGACCTAAGTTTTCATGACTTCATGCTTCCATTTGGATAGACATTTAGAAATGTTGATGGCTTTGTGTGCATGCGTACATGTGTGTGTGTGTGTGTGTGTAGTAATGTCACAATGCTTGGTTGGAGGTGCCATTGTCATTTATATGGCTGGGGTCAAAATGCTAAAAGCCAGTAATGCAGTAATGTTCAAACAACTCTTAAACAGTATTGAAATTGTTCTTCCCATATGCTAAATAGCATCCCCTTTTTGAAATGCTGAGCTAGAGTAACACTCCTGTCTCTCCCCAAATCCTGATTAGCAGATTTAGTGAAGAAAATAGCTTTGTTCAGCTTAGATATTGGACTGACCTTGGAGCACCTTGAACATAGGACACAATTGTTCTTTTCTTCTCCTTATAGTGAGGCTTCAGATTGCAAAGGCCCATGGTTATCCAGTTATAAAATATACTGGGTGTGTATATCTAATTCAGGGTTGTGGTTTTGGCAAGCCAAAGTAGCAGCATATCTGAGTCATACCCTCATAATAAAGCATACATTTCAGTCTTTACCTGCCTGAGTCCGTTACCTTTCAACTGGATATAGTTGTGGGAAAAGTGGTGATATTTATTAGCTCTGAAACTGCTAAAAAGTAAATAAAAATTCTGGGTTTTAGCGATTCTTATTCAAAACCAAAATGCTTGTGATTTAATACAAAAATCATATAACTATATAATGCTTTCTTGAATAAAAATCTTGGGCTGTTACTAATTTATTTTTGTAAAAAACTTTGCTGCTAGGACTATAAAAGAAATCTTCTTTAATCTTTTAATCTTTTCTAAAAAGGAAAATTACCAAATCAAATTTAAATATGGCTGGGCATAAAAATAAACCATTGTGTATATTTGGTTAAAATAATCTAATTTAGGATCCTCCTTTACTTCTTTATTATTTTTTTTCTGATCTGAATAAATTCTGAGGTTTCTCTGATGCCTGACATCAGTTTGCCTATATTTGTATAATTTAAATTATTCATATGCCAAGGAGAGTAGGGACAAAAGAAGTCTAATGA
Organism: Hippopotamus amphibius kiboko; assembly: GCF_030028045.1. Classification (NCBI taxonomy): domain Eukaryota; kingdom Metazoa; phylum Chordata; class Mammalia; order Artiodactyla; family Hippopotamidae; genus Hippopotamus; species Hippopotamus amphibius. Next base: position 147,020,990 of record NC_080190.1, on the reverse strand, counting down.
TGTTAAAATAGAAAATTAAAAATCTGTTGCTCTTATTAGATCAGCTGCCACCCTCCTTATGGGCAAAATCCTGGACTGATAATGGCAGAATCAACAGTGTACCTCCTATTAAGGTCCAAATAGATCCCTCAAATCCTGTCTCTTCTTTAAGTGAGAAAATGTATTTCAGTAACAGAATTTATTATTATTATTATCGTTATGTGAATTTACATATGAGTAAACTATACGTAGAGACATTAGGTGAGAGGCATCACTCCACTGAAAAAAAGACCTCCCTCACTGTAGAGGCTGAATGTAGTTTAACCTGAATAATTCAACCAAAATTCACTGAACAACTTCTATGTATATGGCTCTATGCTTGGTGCTAGGATTTCAAACAGGGATGCAATATAATTTTCATAGCTGCTTCTCTTGAGGAGTTCATAGGCTAGGCAGTGTTACCTAATGATTAAGTTTACATAGTCAAGGATCAGTCCGACAAATGGGAGTGTCACAATTACTTAACCCCTCAAAGATCCATCACCTGTAAAAGCATGATAGCAGTAGTTCCTAACACAGGGGAGTATTTTCAGTATTCAATGAGATACTCTATATAAATCACTTTAAGACAGTTCCTAGTGTGTAAAATGCTAGGTCTTTAAGAATGAGTAAGAATTAACTAGGCAATGGAAAGTGGGGGAAAGAAGGAAGATATTCCAGGTATATCAAACAAGCCTTGAATTGTAGGAGTATATGTGTCTTTAGAAAACTAAAAATTGTATATATAGAGGTATATGTGTCTTTAGAAAACTAAAAATTGTCCTGTGTGGCTAGAGGGTTGTGTGCAGAAGATAGACCAGAAGAAGTCACTGGGGCTAGAGTTTGAGGACCCTGGATATCATGCTAAGGAGTTCAGAGTCATGCAACAGGGTGATGAGAAAATATCAAATTTTTAAAGCAGGCAAATAACTTGTTAATGTTTGTACCTTAGTCAAAGGAGCCATAAAATAACTGTAGTAGAAAAAACTAAGTATAAAGGAAACTATAAACTGGAGAGGGGAGAGTCTAAGGTCTGAAAAATTAAGAAGGAGGCTGAACTCTTGGGGGTTGTGGGATTGAGAGAAGTGCCCAGATTTGAAAGTTATTTAGGACACAGCAGCCAGAGAATCTGCTAATTTTTTTTGGAAAAGGGAGACTGGAGTAGGAAGAGTCGGAGAAGACTTTGTGTTTTTAAACTTAGATCACTGGTAAATTAGTGATGTTACTGATAGGAGAGGCAGGAGATAATAGAAAGAAGATATTTTAGGTGAAAAATAATTAATATCATCTTACGTATTTCAAATTTTATGCCTAAAGAATTTACATAGGGGTCCTATATTTAGTGGTTAGTTGAAAATAGGGATGGAGATATAACTTTGTAAGTTTTGAGTGTGTATGTGATATTTGAGATCATGGGAGAAGGTAAATAAACCTAGCAAGAATGGAGAGGAAGAGTCAAAAATAGCACATTAGTGAACATCAATATTTAAGGGACAGAGAAAGATAATCTGTATTAAAAAGTTTCTAAGAGCCAGGAGGGAGATAAGCCAATGGACAGGAGAGTTTGAAGAGAGAGTGGTCAATAATCACAGCACGAGAATCATCACATAAGATGAACACTGGAAATAGGATACTGAATTATTTCTACATTTAGGTGCCAAAAACACATCCTAATTAAGGAGGACAAACAATATTTATGACATTTTTCATTGTAATGGAATCAGCAGTCACCAGAGTTCATAATTTATGAGTAATACCCCTGCATTCTCATCCTCATATACTGTTTTCCAAATGAAAATAACTCTGTCTTAAAGGTGAAAATATGAATAAATATACAAGTGTTTTGATGCTCAAGGCAGTGCTATGTTCTGAAATTATGTATAATATTTCCAAATTTTAGTCATTTACTAAATTACCAAAAGAAATCACAACTGATAACACACAAAGTATAGTTTGTAATTGGTTAATAAAATTTATAAGGTTTAGAGACAATGCATCTAAGTACTTTAATACGTTGTTGACCCATACCCTATGGAAAAACATTGACTTGAAACATTAGTTCAAAATTGCTTCTGTGTTGAAAGAAAATGAGTTAGCACACAAATCTACCATATTTTACCTTTGATGTTTAAAATTTAGCTAATAAAATTGAAGGGGAGAAGCAGGAAATATTGTATTTGTATGTGTACATATTTGTGGAGAAATAAAGTTAGAAGCAGTACATCACCCACACACAATGAAATGAAATCTGGTTAAACAATTAACACCTGTGTGGGCAGGCACCCTCAGACTCCCCAGACCTATTCAACTTCTGCTGAACAAGGGGCAACTTACAATATATGTAAGGTATCCAGCCCTGCCTCTCTGTTCTCCATTCTCCTCTTTTCTCTGCAATTTGACTGGCTATTCAAAATTAGCTTGTTTAGCAGTGTTCAAAAATCCTGCCTACTATCTCCTGTCATACATATAAATACAAACACCCCTTTGAATGTCGCCTTTCTTTCTCTCTCCCCATTTTCCTTCCTCCTCCCTTTCTCCCGATACCTCTCCCTCCCACTGCCCCTCCCTCTCCCATTCTTCCCTCTTCCAGAACATCAGAAAGCACAGGAGTCTGCATGACCTGGTGGGACCCCTTGCCCAGGAACTCCCTTGGCTTGCTTATGCCTGAGTGAGTAATATACCTTTGAATTACTTGTGATCACTGGCTTCCATGTGGTGTGTCTAGATGTCATTAAAGAGAAGAGACAGATCTAACGCTGGCCTGATCAAACAGTAACAACAGTTGATAGAATGGTTACATTTAAATATAGTACACATATTTTAAACAATTCTACAGTTGCTTGTTTTTACATGGAGTAGAAACATTCTGAAGCACTCTTTGGGGGGAACTTAGTAATTGCATATCTTTCCATTTTTTACTTACCATGGGGCTCTTTCAAATGCAAACTGATAACTTGATGAATGTAAGTTAAAAGTTTACATTTCATTCAATGTTTCAATGATAACAATCAATAAAGCCATAATATATTCCTAAAAATTTTTATAGAGTATTAAAGTTTCATATTAAAATTTTTCAGCTAATATGGATGGATTCAAATATATAGGTAGGGTAATTATCTGACACCTTCATATCTTTCAAGTCCATGTTATTTCAACGATTAGACCCACTTTTTTTTTTTTTTAATACTAAGAACTTTCTGTAACAAACAACCTGGAAGTCAACGTGAAACTGAGAGATAAACAAATTACCATATAATTCTGAGCAATTGAATCTGAAAAGTCCATATTCCAGGGGCAGGTTTAAGAGAAAAATTTTGGATGATTTGGAATCTATCATCTGACTTAGGAAAGCAATAAAGATGACACCTGCTAAAACTGTATGTTCATCATACTTTATAGACTGTTGCTTCTGCCCAAATAGTCAGTCATATATATGTTTCCCAAGAAATGACTTTCACAGCCACTTGGAAGATAAGAAACTAAAGAACAAGAAAAAAACATTCCATGACCTCGTAAAACATATAAATAAATAAACACATAGGGAAAATTCTGAAGTCAAATAATGAGCTCAGCACTAAAGATCTCAAGTTATTTGCATGAATATAAGTTCACCTATCCACAAATTTGTATTTATTTTGTCTTCATATACCAGACAAAATACTAGCTGGGTATTTGGATAACATGAATCTGTTTCTTCATTGATCTGTACAAGGAAAATCAGCATGTTGGATCACTAGGAATGTTATGATGCACTTCAAAAAGACAAATTGTAGAGGTGTTTTTCCCAAAAGTGAGCAGTATTTCTATGACTTCTGAAAACTGAAGTCCTAAGAAAGTAGCACTCTAGAAATCATGAACTGATATCTCAGTATTAATTTTCCATGCTATTATTTATTTCCATTCATATTCTTTGAATTTTAATTTTTGAGAAATTAATACATTCTTTTGGTACAGATGTATGTATATGTAGAGATCCAGAAATTCTACTTACAGGTGTATATGCAGCAGATATGCCTACATATTTTCACAAAAAGACATTTACTGAAATGGTCATAACAGCATTATGTATTTTTTAGCAGTAGTATTTATTTTCAATAGCCCCAGGTTGGAAACCATCCAGATATTTCCATCAAACTTATTCAGATGTTTATCAAATTATAACAAATTAATACATTAGTGTATATTCACTCAAGGGAATTAATATATGCAAAGGAATGATCAACTACAACAAAACACAATGTCTGTAGAAGATTCTCACAAACAAAGCACTGGGTCAAAGGAACCAAATACAATGATTACATATGTATAATGTAAGATTATAATTTATAAATTTTTAAAGATGGGAAAACTGAAATATATTGTAAGAAATCAAATTGGTAGTAGAACTCTGAGTAGGGCTTCTGACTACAAGGGAGCACAATGGTAAGTTTATGTGTGTTCATCTGCATGTTGATAGCTTGGTGTTTTAATTTTTGAGGAAAATCATAAAGTATCCTATGTTATTTTTTGGCTTGAATATCATGTCCATTTCACACTAAAAAGATAAAAGTTATTCTCCAATTCCTTTTCTTCCACACTAACTCTCGCAACCAACACTTGAATAATGTCCCACTAACCAAATAGTGTCTTTTATATCTTTCCTGATCCTTTTTTAATAGTTTCCTATCTTTAGTTTATTAGTACATCAAGAGGATAATTCCTAGAAGTAGAATTGTAGCAGTTCTTGGTAAAAGCAAGTGTGTGTAATTATACTACATTCATTGGGAATTAACAACATATACTGCCACAAATATATATGAAAATGCCACTTTCCATGCAGCTTTGGCAGTAGTGTGATCAAAATTTTTTATCTTTATCATATTATACATAAAAATTGTTGCTCAATATAGTCTTAATACTAATTTATCTTATAATGGGATAGACTGAGTATATTTTCATATGTTCAAGAGTTATTTGTATTTTTTCTATGGATTGTCTCCTCATGTCATTTGCCAATTTTTCTATAGAATTATTGGTGTTTTACATATTTATTTATGGATCTCTTTCTACTTTAGGATATTAGTTTTTAATCGATGATATTGGCTACAAATATATTTTCCCATTTTTCCATTTGATTTGAATATGACATTTTATCACAGATAATTTATGTTTAATATTCTCTTTAGTAAAATTTGTCAAATTTGTCATGGCTTCTGGACTTTGAAACACAGTTAGAAAGCCCTCCTTCTTCCCAAATTATAAAGGATTTCTATCTTATCTTTTAGTTCATTAATAGTTTAATTTTTTTTCATTTAATTAATTTATTTATTTTTTTGAGGTACACCAAGTTCAATCATCTGTATTTATACACATATCCCCGTATTCCCTTCCTCCCTCGACTCTCTCCCACCCTCCCCATCCCAGTCCTCTAAGGCATCATCCTCCTCAAGTTGAACTCCCTTTGTTATACAGCAAATTCCCACTGGCTATCTATTTCACAGTTGGTAGTATATATATGTCTATGCTACTCTCTCACTTTGTCTCAGCTTCCCCTTCACTGCCTGCCCACCCAAACCTCGAGTTCTCCAGTCCATTCTCTGCATCTGCATCCTTGTTCTTGTCTTGTCACTCAGTTCATCAGTACCATTTTTAGATTCTGTATATATGAGTTAGCATACAATATGTGTCTTTCTCTTTCTGACTTACTTCATTCTGTATGACAGACTCTAGGTCTATCCACCTCATTACATATAGCTCCATCTCATCCCTTTTTATAACTGAGGAACATTCCATTGTATATATATGCCACATCTTCTTTACCCATTCATTTGTTGATGGCCATTTCGGTTGCTTCCATGTCCTGGCTATTGTAAATAGTGCTGCAATAAATATTACGGTACATGTTTCTTTTGGGATTATGGTTTTCTCTGGGTATATGCCCAGTAGTGGGATTACTGGATCATATGGTAGTTCTATTTGTAGTTTTTTAAGGAACCTTCATACTGTTTTCCATAGTGGCTGTACGAATTTACATTCCCACCAACAGTGCAGGAGAGTTCCCTTTTCTCCACACCCTCTCCAACATTTGTGGTTTCCAGATTTTGTGATGATGGCCATTCTGACTGGTGTGAGGTGATACCTCATTGTGGCTTTGACTTGCATTTCTCTGATGAGTAGTGATGTTGAACATCTTTTTCATATGTTTGTTGGCCATCTGTACGTCTTCTTTGGAGAAATGTCTATTTAGGTCTTCTGCCCATTTGTGGATTGGGTTATTTGCTTTTTTGGTATGAAGCTGCATGAGCTGCTTGTATATTTTGGAGGTTGATCCTTTGTCCATTGTTTCATAGGCAATTATTTTTTCCCATTCTGAGGGTTGCCTTCTAGTCTTCTTTACGGTTTCTTTCACTGTGCAAAAGCTTTTAAGTTTCATGAGGTCCCATTTGTTTATTCTTGATTTTATTTCCATGATTCTAGGAGGTGGGTCAAAAAGGATCTTGCTTTGATGGATGTCATAGAGTGTTCTGCCTATGTTTTCCTCTAGGAGTTTGATAGTGTCTGGCCTTACATGTAGGTCTTTAATTCATTTTGAGTTTATTTTTGTGTATGGTGTTAGGAAGTGTTCTAATTTCATTCTTTTACATGTTGCTGTCCAATTTTCCCAGCACCACTTATTGAAGAGGCTGTCTTTTTTCCATTGTATATTCGTGCCTCCTTTGTCAAAGATAAGGTGCCCATATGTGTTTGGGCTTACCTCTGAGTTCTCTATTCTATTCCATTGATCTTCCTTTCTATTTTTGTGCCAGTACCATACTGTCTTGATCACTATGGCCTTGTAGTATAGTTTGAAGTCAGGAAGCCTAATTCTACCAACTCCATCTTTCCTTCTCAAGATTGCTTTGGCTATTCAGGGTCTTTTGCATTTCCATACAAATTGTAAGATTTCTTGTTCTAGTTCTGTGAAAAATGCCATTGGTAATTTGATCGGGATTGCATTGAATCTGTAAATTGCTTTGGGTAGTACAGTCATTTTCACGATGTTGATTCTTCCAATCCAAGAACATGGTATGTCCCTCCATCTGTGTGTGTCATCTTTGATTTCTTTCATCAGTGTCTTAAAGTTTTCTGCATACAGATCTTTTGCCACCTTAGGCAGGTTTATTCCTAGGTATTTTATTCTTTTTGTTGCAATGGAAAATGGGAGAGTTTCCTTAATTTCTCTTTCTACTCTTCCGTTGTTAGTGTATAGGAATGCAAGAGATTTCTGTGCATTAATTTTGTATCCTGCTACTTTATTAAACTCATCAATGAGTGCTAGCAGTTTTCTGGTAGAGTCTTTAGGGTTTTCTATGTATAATATCATGTCATCTGCAAAGAGTGAACAATTTTACTTCTTCTTTTCCAATTTGTATTCCTTTTATTTCTTTTTCTTCTCTGATTGCTGTGGCTAAAACTTCCAAAACTATGTTGAATACTAATGGTGAGAGTGGACACCCTTGTCTTGTTCCTGTTCTTAGAGGGAATTCTTTCAGTTTTCCACCATTTAGAATGATGTTGGCTTTTGGTTTCTCATATATGGCTTTTATTATATTGATGTAATTTCCTTCTATGCCCATTTTCTGGAGAGATTTTATCATAAATGGATGTTGAATTTTGTCAAAAGCTTTTTCTGCATCTATTGAGATGATCATATGGTTTTTATCCTTCAATTTGCTGATATGATGTATCACATTGATTGATTTGCGTATATTGAAGAATCCTTACACCCCAGGGATAAACCCCACTTGATCATGGTGTATGATCTTTTTAATGTGCTGTTGCAGTCTGTTAGCTAGTATTTTGTTGAGGATTTTTGCATCTAAATTCATCAGTGATATTGGTCTGTCATTTTCTTTTTTTGTGACATCCTTGCATGGTTTTGGTATCAGGGTGATGGTGGCCTCTTAGAATGAGTTTGGGAGTGTTCCTCCTTCTGCTATATTTTGAAAGAGTTTGAGAAGGATACATGTTCGCTCTTCTCTAAATGTTTGATAGGATTCGCCCGTGAATCCATCTGGCCCTGGGCTTTTGTGTGTTGGGAGATTTTTAATCACTGCCTCAATTTCCATACTTGTGATTGCTCTATTCATAGTTTTTATTTCTTCCTGCTTCAGTCTTGGAAGATTGTATTTTTCTAACAATGTATCCATTTCTTGCAGGTTATCCAATTGATTGGCATATAGTTGCTTGTAGTAGTCTCTCATGATGTTTTGTATTTCTGAGGTGTCCGTTGTTACTTCTCCTTTTTCATTTCTAATTCTGTTGATTTGCATCTTCTCCCTTTCTTTCCTGATGAGTCTGGCTAATGGTTTATCAATTTTGTTAATCTTCTCAAAGAACCAGCTTTTAGTTTTATTTATTTTTTCTATTGCTTCCTTCCTTTCTTTTTCATTTATTTCTGATCTGATCTTTATGATTTCTTTCCTTCTGCTCACTTTGGGGTTTCTTTGTTCTTCTTTTTCTAATTGTTTTAGGTGTAAGGTTAGGTTGTTTATTTGATACTCTTCTTGTTTCTTAAGGTAGGACTGTATTGCTATAAACTTCCCTCTTAGAACTGCTTTTGCTGTGTCCCGTAGATTTTGGGTTGTTGTGTTTTCGTTGTCGTTTGTTTCTAGATATTTTTTGATTTCCTCTTTGATTTCTTTAGTGATTTCTTGGTTGTTTAATAGTGAATTGTTTAGCCTCCATGTGTTTGTATTTTTTTGCAGTTTTTTTCCTGTAATTGAAATCTAGTCTCATGACTTTGTGGTCTGAGAAGATGCTTGATATGATTTCAATTTTCTTGAATTTGCTGAGGTTTGATTTGTGACCCAAGATGTGATCCATCCTGGAAAATGTTCCATGTGCACTTGAGAAGAAAGTGTAGTCTGTTGTTTTTGGATGGAATGTCCTATAAATATCAATTAAGTCAAGATGGTCTAATGTATCATTTAAAGCTTTTGTGTCTTTATTTATTTTCTGTTTGGATGATCTGTCCATTGATGTAAGTGGGGTGTTCAAGTTTCCTACTATTATTGTGTTACTGTTGGTTTTCCCTTTTATAGCTGTTAGCATTTGCCTTATGTATTGAGGTGCTCCTATATTGGAGGCATAGATATTTACCACTGTGATATGTTCTTCTTGGATGGATCCCTTGATCATTATGTAGTGTTCTTCCTTGTCTCTTTTAATAGTCTTTACTTTCAAGTCTAATTTGTCTGATATGAGTATTGCTACTCCAGCTTTCTTTTGACTTCCATTTGCATGGAATATCTTTTTCCATCCCTTTACTTTCAGTCTATATGTATCCCTTGGTCTGAAGTGGGTTTCTTGTAGGCAGCATATAGAAGGGTCTTGTTTTTGTATCCATTCAGCCAGTCTGTGTCTTTTGGTTGGAGCATTTAATCCATTTACGTTTAAGGTGATTATTGACATGTGTATTTCTATTACCATTTTCTTAATTGTTTTTGGTTTGTATTTGTAGGTGTTTTCCTTTTCTTGTGTTTCCTACTTAGAGAAGTTCCTTTAGCACTTGTTGTAAGGCTAGTTTGGTGGTGCTGAATTCTCTTAACTTTTGCTTGTCTGGAAAGCTTTTGATTTCTCTGTCAAATCTAAATGAGATTCTTGCTGCGTACAGTAGCCTTGGCTGTAGGTTTCTCTCTTTCAGCACTTTCAGTATATTCTGCCCTTCCTTTCTGGCCTGCTTTCTGTAGAAAGGTCAGCTGTTATTCTTATGGGTTTTCCTTTATATGTTATTTGTTGCTTTTCTCTTGCTGCTTTTAATATTTTTTCTTTGTGTTTAATTGTTGTTAGTTTGATTAATATGTGCCTTGGAGTATTTCTCCTTGGGTTTATTCTGTATGGGACTCTCTATGCTTCTTGGACTTGGTTAATTATTTCCTTTCCCATGTTGGGGACGTTTTCCACTAGAACCTCTTCAAATATTTTCTCAGACCCTTTCTTGTTTTCTTCTTCTTCTGGGATGCCTATAATTCGAATGTTGGTACGCTTAATGTTATCACTGAGGTCTCTGAGACCGTCTTCTATTCTTTTTATTCTTTTTTTTTTCTTTTTCCTGCTCTGTGGCATTTATTTCCCCCATTCTATCTTGCAACTCACTTATTCGTTCTTCTGCCTCAGTCATTCTTCTGATTATAGCATCTAGAGTATTTTTAATTTCAGTTATTTTGCTATCCATTGCTGTTTGTTTTTCTGAGTTCTTATGAACTGTTTCTTGTACTTTCTCTATTTTGTTATCAAAATTTTGTATCATTTTTACTATCATTACTCTAAATTCTTTTTCAGGCATTTTTCCTATTTCCTCTTCATTTATTTGGTCTTGTGGGTTTTTTTCCTGCTCCTTTGCCTGCATGGTGTTTCTTTGTTTCCTCATGGTAGTCCATACTTCTGGGGTTGCTTGTCCCGGTGATGGAGGGTTTTATAGAAGACTGTCCAAGCCCCAGACTAATGTCCAAGTGTTGGGTTAAACAAATACTAAGTCTAGGAAACACATACATGCATAAGACACACAATTACTGACATAGGACTTAAGGCTCTGGAAAGACCTGACAGAATAACCCCAGTATGTTATCAAATATTCAAAGAGAAACCCAACAGAAATTGAAAACCAAAACAGAACAAAACAGAAACAAAAGCAAAAACAAACAAACAAATAACACCTTACATATACAAACACTAATCCAGGGAGGTTTTGTAAGCTAGGATCAAATATAAAAAAGAGCTAGAGTACCACCAGAGAGAATGGAGATTCTCAGAATGAAATTAGACAATTGTACTAAGAACTAACATAAAGACAAAAACCTAATATTAAATACCAAGGTGGTGTGTCATCTGGAGAATAGAGCAAGGAGTCTGAGCAGATCGATAGTGTTTCTTGTAAGTATGTTAAGATAAAATAAGCTAAAAATGGATGGTGGACGGGGGAACAGAAGAGCGTAGTGTAACTGGAAATATGCAAATAAGAAGAAAGGAATAGAAATGTATAAAGGATAGAGATGAAAGGAAGGTATGAGAGATATATTGTCCATACTACCAAAAACTTAGCTAGAAATAGAGGTATATAAAAAGGCAAAAAAAATAAAAATAGAATAAAAAATAGAATTAAAAAAATATGTTATAAAACTTATAGATCCCTTAGGACTAAGATTGTAATTAATAAAGGAAAAAAAAAAAGAGAGAAAAAAAAACTAGAACTGATCCCAGAATGGACCAGTTCAATAGAATTGATAGTAATATTTCTGTTTCCTTAGAGTCTCAGCTGTAAGTATCCTTCTGCTTTCCTTGGGTTTTTTGTATTATTCTGTGACCAGCAGAGCTTCCTTTATTGTTCATCTGTAAGGGTTGCTGTGTGGGGAGGGAGAGGGTACAATAGTGGCTCCTTCCCCTGGGAGTGATTGAGCAGTGGCACACTGTTGTTTCAGTCGGGCTTGGAGGTGCCTGTTGCAGAGGGATGCAGGTGGCTCCGGTGTAAACAGAAAGTCTCAGAGTTGGGCCTCTCTTGGGGTTTTTTTTTTCTTTTTCTCAGCATCTTCCCTGCTGCCGGCATTCCAAGGGGTTTTAATCTAGCCCCGCCCAAGGGCCTGAGGGTCCCCGTTATCCCTGAGTGCCTTAGGTGGCCCACAGGGGGTCTCTCCGCTGCCCACTGTGGGCGCAGAGAGAGAGAGAGAGAGAGAGAGGCTATGCGCGGCTCCTTCCCCCACCCATGAGCCTGCAGCATCCAGCTGCCATCATGGCCGGGCAGCTCTCAGGGGCAGGCACTCCTTTCCATGGACCTCTTCCCTCCTGTCCTCTCGGTCAGTCACCTTACTGGCAACAATTTTTGTCACCCTGAACCAGCTCTCCAGTTCCCCCGCTCCCACTCCCGGACCCTCTGTTCAGCTGTGAATCAACGTCTCAGTCCGGGACCAAAATGAAGACAAGAGAGAGGAACTATACATGGCAATGAGAGACTACATCCCCCAAGGGGCATAAAAAATTACAAAGGACTGTTTCTTACTCACCAGATTGAGCGAATACTTTTAGGTATAGAAAGCTATATCCCCACTGGCAAATGTTACTCGTTATTTATAGAAGGCTTTATGATTTAGCTAATATGGCCTATTTATTTGAGGGGGAGTTACTTATATAACTTAGATGTCATCCTAGATTCAGGTATACCCCATCTTATTAGGGGTTACAGGTTACTAATTTGAAGACTCTGCTCTTTACTTGCTAGTACTTAAAGAAATTATTTACTCTAATAGGCACCTTTCTGCCTTTCTGCCTTGCAAACTTTAGTGATGTAAGATTATAGGAGGACATAGTTAACAGAACAATTATAAAAATTACATTTGTATATTATATATATGGGCTGACAGCATCACTAAACATCATATTTGATCAGATATATCTAAATAATTATAAAACTCAAAATAAACAGGAAGAAACAGTTAAGCAGAATATTCTCCTGCCAGAAAAGTGTATGTAATTCTCTACCAAATATTAGCTTATAGTAGATTAATAAATTCTTGTTTCATAAATGTTCAACAGGTTTAGAGATGTCCCTCCAAACCTCCCAAATTCCAAGCAAAAAAAAAGAAGAAAAAAGAAAGAAAACTAAAATAAACAATGCTTTTCAATAAATACATCTACCATTTTCTGCCTTCTGATGGAGTGATAAAAACTGTATAAGTCTCCAAGTCACTGCCTGTATGTATTTCTGTGGAAATATAGCTGCTTCTGCTCTGGGAATCTTTTCCCAATTATGCCAAGAATCTTTAATGTTTATATTCCTCCCCTTTTTCATGTTACATGGCAGCTCATTGTTGGGAGACAATTTTTCATGGGTCTTTCACTTTTCTGCATGTCTTTCAAGTGAGGAACTAACTGCCCTTTGTTCTGGATGCTTTTCAAGGATGTTTGTATATTGAACAGCTGAGCCCATTATTGAATACCTGAGTCCCCTAAGCTCAATTTTCCTCTTTTATAATGTTACTTTGTGTGCAGATGCCATTTGGTCTTTTTACATCACCTTGTAGACATTAGAGCTTGGGGAATCAACTCAAAAATACTGATACTCTGTCTCCTGCTATTGCTGTGAGTAATAAACCACCCTTTATCTCTGGCCTAGAAGTCTCATAATTTAACCAACATCCAAGGAAATGGGTCAATCTAAATTTTTAACTTGTAAATGAGGTAATATCTCAGAAGATTTAAAGTTCTTAGCACTTATTCCTATGAGAGTAGCTAGAGTTGAAATTATCTTTAAATATTAAATAAAATGTTATATTGACCTATCATCTTTTCTGCTCACATGCCACATTTTTGCTGAGAGACAGTTCTCCATAGGTCTCTGGTGTTTGTGCATCTCTTAGTAGCAGAGGCACTGACGACTTTTGTTCTGGACAGTCTTTTCAAATTTTCTTATATAGTGGGACATTTTGGAAGATAAAGATAGACTTCATCTAAAGCAGAAGGCAGATGTGTTTACCCTCCAGTAAAATAAAAATAATGCCACCCTATGAGGCATTTTGCTTGCACCCATTATAAAGAACTTGGGTTCTTTATCTGTGATACATTGTAATGTGTACAATATCTAACTGAGTCACTCCACATTACCCAGGGACTCAGAGAGAAAGAGAAAGCAACACAAAAATTAAGTTCGCGTTGCTTGTATGAAGTGAGTAATGAAGTCTTTTGTCTCTGACCCAGGAGTCCTTTGTCTTCTGGCAACATCCATGAATCTATGGCAGGACCCATGAATTGTTAGCTCACATGGAGGGCAAAATCTTAGACCCTTTCCAGTTTTTGAAAGTTCTGTGATGCATTCATAATCAAATCCTCAACTAAATAATTTCCTTACTAAGTTAGAATAGTAATTGGAAGAAAGTCATTCATTTCTGAGATAACACAAATAGCTCATAATTAGCATCGTATTCTCTAATTAATAGCAGTTTGAGGCATAATATCTAAATGTGCTTCAAAAGGAGAAAAAAAGATTTAAAAAAAATGCAGTTAAGTGTCTCAAAGATTAAGGATTTGCATATCTATTTGCCTTGCCTCATGAACTGATTTAATTTCTAGTCAGAACGAGCTCCATACAATAGAGGGATGTAGGGTGTTCAATTTCAGTTACCACATTCTGTTCCTCATATTTCTTTTTTGCCTGAAAAGCAATTACTTAGTTATCTCTTCAGTTGCTGAAGAGGTGTCTTGGTGAAACTAGCTGTGGCTGATAGCAGTTTCTCAACTCAATTTCCCCTAAATGTAGTACCAAACCACTTCAAAATAAGATAAACATTGTTTTTAATGTAAGATTTACAACCATGAAAAATATGGACAATAAAATGTATAAAACAATAAAGGGACAAATTTTTGCAGTAACCTCAACAAAATTAAAAGGCAATGGCCTTCTAAATACTTATTAGAAAGAATACATACCACAAATACTTAACTGTATGAACATTTTTTTTATTCTGGAAAACTGCAAGCCTAGATTATGCTTCTATCTAGAGCAACACTTTATATCATTCTTTTTTATTATTTTTAAATTTTTGTTTGAGTGTAGTTGATTTATAATGTTGTTAGTTTCTGCTGTACAGCAAAGTGAATTGGTTATATATACACACATATCCATTCCTTTTTAGATTCTTTTCCCATATAGGTAATTACAGATTATTGAACAGAGTTCCCTGTGCTATATAGTAGGTCCTTATTAGTTACCTATTTTATATATAGTAGTGTATATATGTCAATCCCAAATCTGCCAATTTATCCCCATTGTGCCTAGTAAATAGTATACATTCAGTAAATATTGATTGCATCTTATCCAGTTATCTATCATTTAAAATGTTTTGAAAGTCTATTAAATATATTCCTGACTACAATACTTAATTAATGATCCCCAAACCCCAAAAGAAAAAAAAAGTCACCAATAAACAGTCAAATAACGGAAAGAGCTTGATCTAATGCCATATATGTTGAAAATCATTGCCAGTGAAAGGACCAGAGGATTTTGGGAAAATGTGCTGAGGTTTCTGACATAACTCCCTATGAACCACAACAATGAATTGCAAAACAAACAAACAAACAAACCTGAAAATTCTCACTAAAATCTTTTGTGGAGGGAAACAAACTGAGCAGGTATGTTTTCCTTGTGACCTGAAGTAAGAAGAAATTATAGGATGGGGAGTCTGTTCTGGAAACAGACAGGTGAAAAGAGAGAAGGACTTGACTCTCTTGGCAAATATATATAATATTCCTCTATCCCCTCAAACAAACACACACACATATATTTAAAGAGATAGGTAAGATGTGTTATAGATAGATGATAGATAGATGATAGATAATAGATAGATAGATGATAGATAGTTAGATGATAAATTTATCTGTGTGTATGTGTATAGAGATATATCTGGGATGATATTCGCTTGATATTTCTCAGTGGTGAAATTTTATTTGTTTTCACTTTTTCTTTGTATGTGTCTATATTACTTAAATCTTTATATTGAGTATGAAATGCTTTCACAAAAAAAATCATAGTGTTTTAAAAGAAAATAACTTACTGTGTTTAATTTTAAGTACATTTGATTGTTGTAATGCTTAGTATTGTTGAAAGTAAGATGTGGTTTCTTAGTTTGAAAGACATTTACTTAAATATTTTAAAACAGATGTGAAAAGTGTTCCAGTTTTA
Organism: Hippopotamus amphibius kiboko; assembly: GCF_030028045.1. NCBI lineage: Eukaryota > Metazoa > Chordata > Mammalia > Artiodactyla > Hippopotamidae > Hippopotamus > Hippopotamus amphibius. Next base: position 147,005,284 of record NC_080190.1, on the reverse strand, counting down.
CACAATTAAGTATGTGGTTAAATTAAGTACATATGAAATTGAAAATACTAGACCATTTAGTCACTTTCCACTTTATCCTCATATTATATATGTATATATATATAGATCAGATGTCATTCAAAAATATTATACATTTTCAATATTCAAATGTGTGTCTTTTGTCAGTGTTACATGAGTTACATATATTGAGAGCAAAAGTACTCTTTGCCCAAGGATTCTAATCCTGTTTTTAATTACATATAATGAGTAAAATTTGAAGTAATTAAATGTCAAGAAAAAGTTTTTTTATTAAATTTCTGAAAAAGTATATACTATGATTCAATTTAACATTTTGTCTGTAACTATTAAGTAATAAAATTCAAAACATAAAAAAGCACTGTCATTCAATATCCAGTGTAATCCTATTATTAAAATGAGGGGGTAAATTTAAAAGTGATTATACCATCACCTATAAATCCATGTCTCCATTCATTAAATTGCTTTCTGCAAGTCACTGACATTCATTATACAATAAAAAAGCAAAGAATAGACTTTTAAAAAATCAAATTATTTAAGTCACAGCTTGAGATGCTTAAAGTCATTAAGAATAGTCAAGTACATTGTATGAGTCTTAATAAAATCACCATTATACCTCATGCACTTCTTTTGATCATTGCTGCAGTACTGGAGTGTGTTCATGCAAATAAAAGAATAAAATGAAGACACTAAATTCAAAAGAAGAAAGTTGTTAAACCTGTTTTTTTTTTTTAATTGTAGTGACTACTTTTGGAAATTACAAAATTGTCTTTAAATAATACATAGAAAATATCTCAGATAATTAGGTAACCCTTTCCATGCATGCCCTAAAGGTACCCCTTGATAAAGTACCCTTTATACTACTGTGGTGAATACATGTTTGTGTCAGTTACTTTTTTGCCACAAAACAAACCAGACCAAAACTTATTGGCTTAAAACAATTAATGCACCTAGCTCATTATTTGGGGCTGGACTCAGCTGGGCAGTTCTGATCTCAGTATCTTCTCTCATGCCACTGTATGTAGGTTGGTTGCCTGTTGGTTATGGCAGTATGGATGTCTTTGGTGACAATGGCATCTGACCACACATGGTGGTATTAAATAAGATTCCAAAGAAGAGAGAGAAAAGCATCCAGGACTCCTGACCTCAGTACTGGCACCTATCTCTTCTGGTCTTTTCTATCAGCAAAAGCAAGTCAAAACGCTAACACTTTTTAAAACATTGAAGTAGATTTTACCTCTTTAAGGAAGGAGCTAAAAAGTCCCCTTTCCCTTTTTTTCTAGCTATATTGATGTATAAAGATATTTAAAAAACTTCACATATTTAATATATATGATTTGATGAATTTTGGACATATACATGCATCAGTTATACCATCACCACAATCAAGATTATAAACATAGCCATCACCTCCAAAAGTTTCTTTGTGCCCTTTGCTTTTTTTGTTATTGTTGTTGTAGGAACACTTAACATGAGATCTAAACAATACATTTTTAGTTTAAAACATCATATTGTTAACCATAGGCATGTAGCATGTGTATGTTGCACAGCAGATATCTAGAATTTACTCATCTTGTATAACCAACTTTATACCCACTGAACAATAACTCCCCACTTCCTCCCTCTCCAACCCCTGGCAACCACCATTCCATTTTCTGCTTCTATAAGTTTGACTATGTTAGATACGTCATGTAAGTGGAATCACACAGTATTTGTCCTTCTGTAACTGTATTTCACTTGGTGTAATGTCTTCCAGGTCCATTCATGTTATTGCAAATGGTAGAGTTTCCTTCTTTTTAAGACTGAATAATATTCCATTGTATGTGTGTACCATATTTTCTTTATTCATCTATCTGTTGATGTTGAGCTGTTTCCATATCTTGGTTATTGTGAATAATGGTGCAATGAAGATGACATTACTTCAAGTTTCTGACTTTAATTGTTATGGGTATACACAGAAGTGGGAATGTTGTTTCAGATGGTAGTTCTGTTTTTACTTGAGTATGGATACAGAAAAGAGAAAATTGTGACTTTTTTTGCAGTACACCGAAGGATTAGACATATGATGAAAAATTATTACAGTGAGACTTTGCCTTAAAATTGCTCTGTGTTAATATAATTGTCTACTTTCATACACTTGGGGATTTTAAAGTCGTATGTGTTAGTTTACATGGGAGAAAATGTTGTTGGTATGATGGCTGTTTCAGTACCTATTTGTACAACCAATTTTAATATTTTTATTCTCATATTTCTGTGTGTGTGTGTGTGTGTGTGTGTGTTAGTGGTGGCAGAGGAGAAAATGAAATGTCACAAAAGGGAATATCATGCCCTAGGTACTAAGTATACTGTTGAAAAGTTTTATTTCATTGGCGTTGTAGGGGGAAACACTGTGGCAGCCTAGTAGCCTTGCACATGTTCACATAGGTCATGCAGACAGAGTGGTTTGAACCGCAGCTTTTCTGAGCCCTGGTGGAACAACACCTTGTCATCCTCCTGGAAAACAAGAGGAGGGAAAGTCTATGAAAACTGGCTCTGAAGCCAGTTTCTACTCACCTCCTTATATTCTATAGGAGGATTCTATAATCCCTCATTTTCTTATCATCTTCCAGGTTCTAATGAGTTATAAGGCTTTCTTCTGCTCTGTGCCCCTTGGGTTATAATTGCAGTGTATAACTGCCTTCTAAACTTGGCTTCTCAGAAACAGGGTGTTCAAAGCTTGCATTGCATTGTTGTCTAGCTCCTTTTATTTCAGTTTCATCCTTTTTGGTGTGTGGGACAAAGAACTAGGTGAGTTGTCTCCTTTTGCTACTCTTTCTTTTGTTGGCTATGTAAATAATACAGTGTCTGAATCTAAAAATGGTTTGCTATATTTTACTGGATAAGTCTGTATGTTAAGAGATCTGTCAGGAGTTGGCCCAGCTTGCTGCTATGCACTTGATGGGGCTGTATTTAGAAATATGGCTGCAGCCACTGTGGCTTACCTCCTCTTACTTTTGCTGTTTTTTTCTCCATCACAAAAACCAGAAAACTGCAGGTATTGTTTCTTTCTAACAATGTTAGAGAACTCACTGTATTGAGCTTCCAAGAAAGTAATTGGCTTTGTTTCCAGAGCCCTGCATCTTAACAAGAATGAATCCCACAGAGATCATTTGAAACCACAAGAGACATACTCTTCTACCCAGCTGTTCAAAAAGATTCTTCCCCATGAACTATGAATCAATATCATAATAAGAAACTTAAACCTCAATGTTATCCTTCTGTGTGTTGTGTGATCTCTGTATTCTTCACAGCACCAGGGAGAAATCTTTCTTTTATTTTGTGTAAGAGAAGTCATCTCAGACTCTGAGACTGCTGAGTGTTAGCTATGAAAACTTAGTTACCATTCTCAAAGTCTTTGGCTGTAAACAGTGCCTAGTTTGAAATCTAAGAGCTCCTAAGGTATGGACACAGATCTTTCCCCACTCTGCCTCTCACTATGAATGTAACACTTAGCTTCTGTCAATTGTGTGGTGATAAACTCCTTTTCTTTTTCAAGCATTTTGAGATCAGGTATTAGCATAAAAAACATTTCAGGGGTTGGATTTAAGGCCGGCCTAGACTTGGACATTTCCTACAGCAGTTCTACAGAAACAACATGTTAAGAATTTTGAAGTTATCTTTGTCACCTTGCCAGCCTACTGTTTCTCTTGCCTCAACCTATCACAAAAAATTCTGATCAAAAACTAATCAAGGATTAGGAAGAAAGGTGGTGGTGAAGTAGAAGGACATGGAATGCATCCCTCTCCACAGATGCATCAGGAATACAACAAAAGATGCAATAATTCCCACAGAGAACGAGCTGAATACCAGCAAATGACCTTGGACACCAAAAAGGACTGCAAAGATCCTGACATAACTGGGACAAGCAACTTCTGAAGTCTGGACTACTCCATCAGAAGTCAAGTAGGAGGCTCTGGGGAGGGAGCACAGAATCCAGGATGCTAGACTACTAGGGAGTCCACAGATACAGGGTAGATTAAGTGCAGAGAACTCTCACAGAGCCCTGTATCAGAGTCTAAGGCTCTGCTTTGTCCGACTGTCTGCACCTGCCAGTGCTGGACACCTCACACCAAACTACAAACAAGGTAGGAACACAAACCCACCCATCAGCACACAGACTACCTAAAGCCATATTAACCTCACAGTTACCCTAAAACACAACCTGACACGGCCCTGCTCATCAGAGAGAAAAGACACAGAGCCACACACCGGAAAGCAGACACCAGACCCTGCCACCGGGAAGCCTACTCAAGACACTGGACAAACCCCACTACAGGGGACAGAGGGCAGAAACAAGAGGAATTATTACTAGGCAGCATAGGGAACAGAGACAGCAAATCCTATAAATTAGACAAAATGAGAAAACAAAGAAACACTGTGGAGGCAAAGGAGCAGGGAAAAAACCCACAAGACCAAATAAATGAAGAGGAAATAGGCAAATTTCCTGAAAAAGAATTCAGAGTAATGACAGTAAAGATGACCCAAAATCTCAATAGCAAAATACAGAAAATACAAGAAACAGTTAATAAGGACTCAGAAGAACTAAAGAGCAAACAAACAGTAATGGACAACAAAAATAACTGAAATTAAAAATACTCTAGATGGTATAAACAGCAGAATGACTGAGGCAGAAGAACAAATAAGTGAGTTGGAAGATAGAATGGGGAGATTAACTGCCACAGAGTAGGAAAAACAACAAAAAATAAAAAGAATGGAAAACAGTCTTAGAGACACTGGTGACAACATTAAGCACACCAACATTTGAATCATAGGCATCCCAGAAGGAGAAGATGAAAAGAAAGGGCCTGAGAAAATATTTGAAGAGGTTATAGTGGAAAACTTCCCCAACATGGGAAAGGAAATAATTAATCAAGTCCAAGAAGCACAGAGTCCCATACAGAATAAACCCAAGGAGAAATACACCAAGGCACATATTAATCAAACTAACAACAATTAAACACAAAGAAAAACTATTAAAAGCAGCAAGAGAAAAGCAACAAATAACATATAATGGAAAACCCATAGGATAACAGCTGATGTCTCTGCAAAAACTCTGCAGGCCAGAAGGGAATGGCAGGATATACTGAAAGTCCTGAGAGAGAAAAACCTACAGCCAAGAATATTCTACCCAGCAAGAATCTCATTCAGGTTCGATGGAGAAATCAAAAGCTTTCCAGACAAGCAAAAGTTAAGAGAATTCAACACCACTAAACCAGCCTTACAACAATTGCTAAAGGAACTTTTCTAAATAGGAAACACAAGAGAAGGAAAAGACCTACAAAAACAAACTCAAAACAATTAAGAAAATGGTAATAGAAATACACATGTCAATAATCACCTTAAATGTAAATGGATTAAATGCTCCAACCACAAGATGCAGACTAGCTGAATGGATTCAAAAACAAGACCCTTCTATATGCTGCCTCCAAGACCCACTTCAGACCAAGGGGCACATATAGATTGAAAGTAAAAGGATGGAAAAAGATATTCCATGCAAATGGAAGTCAAAAGAAAGCTGGAGTAGCAATACTCATATCAGACAAATTAGACTTGAAAGTAAAGACTAGTAAAAGAGACAAGGAAGAACACTACATAATGATCAAGGGATCCATCCAAGAAGAACATATAAAATTATAAATATCTATACACCCATCATAGGAGCACCTCAATACATAAGGCAAATGCTAACAGCCATAAAAGGGGAAATTGACAGTAACACAATAATAGTAGGAGTCTTGAACACCCCGCTAACATCAATGGACAGATCATCCAAACAGAAAATAAAGACACACAAGGTTTAAATGATGCATTAGAATATCTCACTTAATTGATATTTATAGGAAATTCCATCCAAAAATGACAGAATACACTTTCTTCTCAAGTGCACATGGGACATTTTCCCGGATAGATCATATCTTGGGTCACAAATCAAGCCTTGGTAAATTCAAGAAAATTGAAATCATATCAAGCATCTTCTCAGACCACAGTGCCATGAGCCTAGGTATCAATTACAGGAAAAAAAACTGTAAAATATACAAACACATGGAGGCTAAACAATATGCTATTAAACAACCAAGAAATCACTAAAGAAATCAAAGAGGAAATAAAAAAAAATCTAGAAAGAAATGACAATGAAACCACAACAACCCAAAACCTATGGGATGCAGCAAAAGCAGTTCTAAGAGGGAAGTTTATAGCAATACAGTCCTACCTCAAGAAACAAGAAAAATATCGAATAAGCAACATAACCTTACACCTAAAACAATTAGAGAAAGAGGAATAAAAAAAAAACCAAAGTAAGCAGAAGGGAGGAAATCATAAAGATCAGATCAGAAATAAATGAAAAAGAAAGGAAGGAAACAATAGCAAAGATCAATGAAACTAAAATCTGTTTCTTTGAGAAGATAAACAAAATTGATAAACTATTAGCCAGACTCATCAGGAAAAAAAGGGAGAAGACACAAATCAACAGAATTAGAAATGAAAAAGAAGTAACAATGGACACCACAGAAATACAAAAGATCATGAGAGACTACTACAAGAAACTATATGCCAATAAATTGGACAAACTTGAAGAAATGAAACATTCTTAGAAAAATACAATCTTCCAAGACTGAACCAGGAAGAAATAGAAATTATGAACAGACCAATCACAAGTGCAGAAATTGAGGCAGTGATTAAAAATCTCCCAACTAACAAAAGCCCAGGACCAGATGGATTCACAGGCGAATCCTATCAAATATTTAGAGAAGAGCTAACACTATGCTTCTCAATCTCTTCCAAAATATTACAGAAGGAGGAACACTCCCAAACTCATTCTAAGAGGCCACCATCACCCTGATACCAAAACCAGGCAAAGATGTCACAAAAAAAGAAAATGACAGACCAATATCACTGATGAATTTAGATGCAAAAATCCTCAAAAAATTCTAGCTAACAGAATCCAACAGCACATTAAAAAGATCATACACCATGATCAAGTGGGGTTTATCCTGGGAATGCAAGGATTCTTCAATATACACAAATCCATCAATGTGATACATCATATCAACATATTGAAGGATAAAAACCATATGATCATCTCAATAGATGCAGAAAAAGCTTTTGACAAAATTCAACATCCATTTATGATAAAACCTCTCCAGAAAATGGGCATAGAAGGAAATTACCTCAACATAATAAAAGCCATATATGAGAAACCAAAAGCCAACATCATTCTAAATGGTGAAAAACTGTAAGAGTTCCCTCTAAGAACAGAGGCAAGACAAGGATGCCCACTCTCACCATCATTATTCAACATAGTTTTGGAAGTTTTAGCCATAGCAATCAGAGAAGAAAAAAAAAAAAATAAAAGGAATCCAAATTGGAAAAGAAGAAGTAAAATTGTCACTCTTTGCAGATGACATTATATTATACATAGAAAACTCTAAAGACACTACCAGAAAACTGCAGCACTAATCAATGAATTTAGTAAAGTAGCAGGATACAAAATTAATGCACAGAAATCTCTTGCATTCCTATATACTAACAACGGAAGAGCAGAAAGAGAAATTAAGGAAACTCTCCCATTTACTGTTGCAGCAAAAAGAATAAAATACTGAGGAATAAACCTGCCTAAGGAGGCAAAAGACCTGTATGCAGAAAACTATAAGACACTGATGAAAGAAATCAAAGACAATACATACAGATGGAGAGACATACCATATACTTGGATTGGAAGAATAAACATTATGAAAATAACTATCCTACCCAAAGCAATTTACAGATTCAACGCAATCCCTATCAAATTACCAATGGCATTTTTCACAGAACTAGAACAAGAAATCTTACGATTTGTATGGAAATGCAAAAGACCCTGAATAGCCAAAGCAATCTTGAGAAGGAAAGACAGAGTCGGTGGAATTAGGCTTCCTGACCTCAAACTATACTACAAGACCACAGTGATCAAGACAGTATGGTACTGGCACAAAAACAGAAAGATAGATCAATGAAGCAGAATAGAGAACCCGGAGGTAAACCCAAGCACATATGGGCACCTTATCTTTGACAAAGGAGGCATGAATATACAATGGAAAAAAGACAGCCTCTTCAGTAAGTGGTTCTGGGAAAATTGGACAGCTACATATAAAAGAATGAAATTAGAACACTTCCTAACACACACAAAAATAAACTCCAAATGGATTAAAGACCTACATGTAAGGCCAGACACTATAAAACTCCTAGAGGAAAACATAGGAAGAACACTCTATGACATCTATCAAAGCAAGATCCTTTTTCACCCACCTCCTAGAATCATGGAAATAAAATCAAGAATAAACAAATGGGACCTAATGAAACTTAAAAGCTTTTACACAGCAAAAGAAATCATAAAGAAGTCAAGAAGACAACCCTCAGAATGGGAGAAAATACTTGCCAACAAAGCAACGCACAAAAGTAATCACCAACACAAAAAGGTAATCTCCAAAATATATAAACATCTCATGCAGCTTAATACCAAAAAAGCAAATAACCCAATCCACAAATGGGCAGAAGACGTAAATAGACATTTCTCCAAAGAAGACATATAGATGGCCAACAAACACATGAAAAGATGCTCAACATCACTAATCATTAGAGAAATGCAAGTCAAAGCCACCATGAGGTATCACCTTACAACAGTCAGAATGGCCATCATCAAAAAATCTAGAACCAATAAATGTTGGAGAGGGTGTGGAGAAAAGGGAACTCTCCTGAACTGCTGGTGGGAATGTAAGTTGGTACAGCCTCTATGGAAAACAGTATGTAGGTTCTTTAAAAAACTACAAATAGAACTACCATATGATCCAGTAATCCCACTACTGGGCATATACCCAGAGAAAACCATAATCCAAAAAGAAACATGTACCACAATGTTCATTGCAGCACTATTTACAATAGTCAGGACATAGAAGCAACCTAAATGCCCATCAACAGGTGAATGGGTAAAGAAGATGTGGCATATATATATGATGGAATATTACTCAGCCATGAAAATGAATGAAATGGAGCTATTATGTAATGAGGTGGATAGACCTAGGGTCTGTCATATGTGAATTAATCCAGAAAGAGAAAAACAAATCTTGTACGCTAACTCATATATACGGAATCTAAAAAAAAAAAATGGTGCTGATGAACTCAGTGACAGGGCAAGAGTGTAGATGCAGATGCAGAGAATGGACTGCAGGACACGAGATTTGGGGGCAGGGGGCAAAGGGGAAGCTGGGATGAAGTGAGAGAGTAGCATAGGCATATATACACTACCAACTGTAAAATAGATAGCTAGTGGGAATTTGCTGTATAACAAAGGGAGATCACTTGATGACGGGTGATGCCTTAGAGGGCCAGGACAGGGAGAGCGGGAGGGAGTTGCGGGAGGGAGGGAATATGGGGATATATGTATAAATACAGCTGATTCACTTTGTTGTACCTCAAAAGCTGGTACAAGAGTGTAAAGCAATTATATTGCAATAAAGCGGTTAAAAAATTAAAAACTAATCAAGGGACTTCTTAGGTGGCACAGTGGTTAAGAATCTGCCTGACCATGCAGGGGACATGGGTTTGATCCCTGATTCAGGAAGATCCCACATGCCACTGAACAACTAAGCCCATATGACACAACTATTGAGTTTGCCCTTGCAGCCTGTGAGCCACAAATACTGAAGCCCACATGCCTAGAGCCCATGCTCCGCAACAAGAAGCCCCGGCAATGAGGACCCTGTGCACCACAACGAAGAGTAGCCTCCGCTCGGCCACAACTAGGCAAAGCCCATGTGCAGCAACGAAGACCCAACACAGCCAGTAAACAAATAAATAAATTAAATAAATAAATAAACTGATCAACAGGACCATTTTATTAAACATTTGATCTACATGATAAAAAAAAGTTTCAGTTTCAACAAGAGATATTGATGGGAATAAATGCATTTCCATGAAATGCTGTTGGTTTACACAGCCTTCATGGAATTTGTTCCATGACTTTTAATGGCAAAATCTAAATCAAGGATATGTATTCTTAGTAACTCATTAAGAACACATCCATTATCTAAAAATTATTTGTTTTCCTTTGTTTTGAGGTTTGCAGTATCTCATACTTAAAAATAGTCACAGATTTACAATATGCTTTGACCAAAGCTGGAATATATTGTGAAATTTTTATTAAAAAATTTCAAATTCATTTTTCAATTGAATGTCTTAATATTCTACCTTGCTATATCTAGCATATAGATTTTAGAAAATCCAGACTTTTCATTGTATTGAAAAAAACCAAATATTTCACAGAACGCTAGTGTTTTATACTAATATAAGAATGGAGTATACAACATAAATTGACATCTCTCAGATTATTTTCAAGAATGGAATGTGTACTTTCTAAGAATCTGAAAGAATATAATGTTTCTTATATATTTATATTTAACATATTTGTACCTGAAGATCACAAACTGATGTATTAAAATACTTTGAATGACAAATATATAATATGATTAATCACAGAAGAAAAACGCAGTTGAATATTCATATACAGAAATTGTCTTCAAATCTGTCAGCTTTGTTTTTCCTTTCAGAGAAACTAGTGATTTTTGACAGGTGTGAATAGCAGCAATGATACAACTTCCCTCAGAACAAATTGATTTTTAAACAAAAGTGATTCATCTTTATTTTTAAACTAATGCACTTTTGTATTCTAGGATAGCACTGAGATTTTCATCCAGGAAAATGACTTTGTGAAAAGAAAATATATCATTTGGGAACTTAAATGTGTAGTCAAGTTTTAATGAATAAATGCAGTAATATGCACATGAAGATTTTTTTTCAAGAATAATAAACATGTACTCATTACACTTGAAACATCTAGGCATTTCTTTTTTTTTAATTCATTAATTTATTTAATTGGCTGTGTTGGGTCTTTTTTGCTGTGCACGGGCTTTCTTTTTAGTTGCAGTGAGTGGGGGCTACTTTTCATTGTGGTGCACGGGCTCCTCATTGCCGTGGCTTCTCTTGTTGTGGAGCATGGGCTCTAGGCTTGTGGGCTTCAGTAGTTGCAGCACATGGGATCAATAGTTGTGGCTCACGGGCTCTAAAGCACAGGCTCAATAGTTGTGGCTCACAGGCTTAGTTGCTCCGTGGTATGTGGGATCTTCCTGGAGCAGAGATCAAACCCGTGTCCCCTGCATTGGCAAGCAGATTCTCAACCACTGCACCACCTAGGAAGCCCCATCTAGGCATTTCTAAACAGTTTTGTGATTGTAGATAATTTTTAATCCTAAAAGAAATTATGAACATTTCTAAATATACTTATTAACAGTTTTTATAAATATTTACATGTACGCTTTTTATTATTTTAAGGATATTTTCTTCTTCCTATATTCCCACCTTATATGCCAAATTTTCTCTTTACTATTTATTCTAAAGAAATAGGAAAGGGTTCAGATTCCTATTGAATTGTTCTAAGGCCAATTAAGTACTTTAAAAATTATGAAAGTAAACTAAAGGACCTAATACTTTGGGTATTTTTGTGAGTCATGTTTATTTTATATTTTTTTACATTGTTAAAGGGACTCAGCAAACACCTAGGACATCATGTGATATGTTACTGTCACTTCATCTTTCATTCCCATTTGTGGTTATTGCAGTGATGTAATTGTGTGGTATTATTTTTTTGACAATTGCCTCATCTAAAATCTAGTATTTAACCCTCAAACTATGAATATTTTTCTTGGGAAATATTCTGCCTGATTCCATAATCCTAGAAAGTTACATAAGGAATAAATATTATTTATTTAAGGTACGGATTAAATGGAAAGATATGCACAAAAGATAGAAATTGAGTATATCTTTACAATCTTTTCAAGTATGGCATGACAAAGAATACTATGAGTGATTCTACAAGACAAACATGTCCTCAACTCCTCTTTCAGGGGTGAAGGAATACCTTCACAAGTAAGCTATATAACTTCTTTGCATACTTTTCAGAAGTTAACAGAGAAAAAATCAGAACTGGGAAAAGAGGTGTAATTCAGATCTGGAGTGAATCATTGCTATTAATCTAGGGTATGCACCATAAGCTAGTAAGAAACTACTCTTCTTTCAGAACTAAAAAATGTACACAAGATAAAAATAAGCTCATTATATTCAAATGGAGCACTGCACAGAACTGGGACATTATATTTTACACTACAACTTTTCAATAATTATGTTTAACACATTAGGAATTTCAGAAAATAAGGTAGAGCAAGGTAGAATAAGATTAGGAATTGAAGACCTCTCATTTCCATTCTGCCTAATGCTCAGTTCATAGGCCAACAGATCTGAGGCCAACTTACCTCTCAATATTAAGATTCTAATTATGTCTTAGATCCTATTCTGTTAGTTGTGTTTAAAGTCCCACTTTAATTCCAAGTCAGCAAATGGGTGGAATCCTATATCACACTTTGTAACTATCATAACCTAGACAAATGTTGAACCCCCAGAAAGACCTTTAAAAAAATTAATGTAAGATTAGGCCCAAAAGAAATTTATGGAATGGAAAAATATTTTCTAAAATCATGTTAAAAACTGATTGGCTATTTAGAGAAACCATGAATTGAAACTCAGACATCATTCTATACATTAAAATGTATAGAAGCATGGACTAATTAAATATTTATGCATCAAGAATAAAGTCCTGAACAGAGAACATGACATAATAGAGTATTTATTAGCCTTCTGGAAGAGAAAGAATGTTCTAAGCTTATGATGCAATTAAAAATATATAGTTAACAAGTAAATATTATTTTCTGTATGATAGGAGCTACATCCTTTGTATAAAACATTAATGCATTTTATCCCCATACAAACCCTAGAAGGCAGGTATTACTATCATCTTCACCTTATAGGTGAAGAAATTGATAGGTATAAAGATTAAATAAATCACTTAAGTGACATAGTTAATGGCAGAGCCACTTTCAACTCAGAAAGTCTACATCACAGCGTAATGGGAAGAACTGGCCATATTGTTTGCACAAAACAAACGATTGTGCAAACATAAAAGCAAATCATAAACATATTTATTATATAGTAGTTTAGACACTCATTACCAACAATACACAGGCATACCTAGTTTTATTGTGCTTTGTTCTATTGTACTTTGCAGATATTGCATATCGCTTTTTTTTTTTTAAACAAATTGAAGGTTTGCAGCAACCTTGCATCAAGCAAGTCTATCATCCTTATTTTTTCCAACAGTGTTTGCTCACTTCATGTCTCTGTGTCACATTTTGGTAATTCTCACAATATTTCAAGCTTTTTTCCTTATTATTATATTTGTTGTGGTGATATGTGATTGGTGATTTTTTAATGTTACTATTGCAAAAAGATTACCATTCACTGAAGGTTCAGATGATGGTTAGCATTTTTAAGCAATAATATATTTTTAAATTAAGGTATGTACATTGTTTTATTAGAAATAATGCTATTGTACACTTAACAGACTATAATATAGTGTGAACATAACTTTCATATGTCCTAGGAAACCAAAAAATTAGCATAGCTCATTTTATTGTGATATTCACTTTATTGCAGTGGTCTGGAATCAAATCTACAACATCTCTGAGGTATGCCTGTAGTTAATTTGTTACTTATATCAGCTTATCCATTGAAAAAATATTGAAATCTGGGATATCATATTTTAATTAAAATATATATTAAAAATTAAAATTCAGTAGTACTCACACTAAAATCTAAGTAAATTTTAGCAAACCAGGATGATAATTGGAGCCTGAAGTGAACTTTAAATATTAGAACATTTGCTAAATTAAGTGAATTTTAACAAAAATTGTATGACCTTGTAGGAGTTAAGGTACAGAAGACAAGGTCTAGGTCATGTGGGAGATTACAATAAGAGATGAACCACAGAGGACTATGCACTTAGTGAAAATATGAACTAGAAAGATAAAGAAAACTTGCTTGGTTGAAACTTTGGTGCTGATGGGAAAGGGGAAGGAAGGAAACAAGGGAGGAAGGGAGGGAGAAAGGAAGTCAATCTGAGTTTATATGGATCTGTAGCCTAAATTTTTACTGCCTAAGTAATTTGTAGATCCTCAATACCTGTTAAAAGTGGGTCCCAGACTACTAGCAGACCCAAGGAATTGACAAAAGCAAATGCAAATTTGCTTAAGAGGAACCCACCTTCTCAGGACTCAAAAATTGCCATGGATAAAGTAGTAAAGAACATAAGTTCAGTCAAGCATGACAAAACATATAAGGAAACAAGCTATCATAAATAAAAGATAGCAGAAACAACTGATAGTATGGTCAAACCCAAAAGTCCTCAAATATTAGAAATATAAGACAGAATAAAAATAGGTATGTCTCAAGAAATATTAGACTTGAAAAGAGGAGTAAAGACAAGCAGATTATTAAAAAGTGTCAAAGAGTACTTCTAGGAAATAAAATGGAGTATCTTACCTTAAATACTTCATTGAACGTTTAACAGTAGATTAGACTCTGCTAAAGAGAGAATTAGTGAAGTGGAATATAGAAGTAAAGAAATTATAAAAATATAGTACAGAGTTACAAAGAGACGTCAGAGGAATTAAGAGAAAAGAAAATAGACAGTTTACATGTGGAATGGTGGCTGACTTGGCATAAGGAAGAGTAAATTCAGAAGACTGAAAAAAATGATACTTTCAATCCATTAATAGAAAATGGCTAGTAAGTTAGTATCTTAGACCTAGCAAATGTGCTGATCAAAAAAGATGACATCATAAAGACATCTTCAAACAAAGCAGTACAGACAGTTTTAAACCAGCAGACTGTCAATAAAATAAATTTTAAAGAATGCACCTCAGGCAGAAAAAGAAAAAAGATAGAAGTGGTACACATTTGGATGTATCTATATATATATATATGAGTGTGAAAAAATAATAAGGTATTTTGGGGTTAGAAAAGTGTATGTAAAATTCCTAAAATGATGACAGTAAGAGGAGAGTAGATGGAATTAAATTATTATAAGGTACGTATGTTGTTCAGGAAGTTAGGGTAGTACATTATATTTTGCCAGTTATGTGACTAGGGATGTGAGGTGGTTAATAGATGGCCAAAAAATCAATAAGGTGGAAGAGAGAGAATTTGTTGTGTTCTTGGGCAAAATCCTGTGTTCTTGGATTTTATATTTAAATTAATAAGAAGCCACTTAGCAAACTTCAATGTGGAGAATAAACTGAGGAGAACAACAGTAAATGCAGAATGAACAGAAGTACATCCCTTACTTAGGGGGAGATGATAAATGTGAAAAAGAAATTATTAGGTAAAACTGACAGGACTATATTAAATTAAATCAAACAAGGCATAAAAATAGTTATACAGCACAACCAGTTATGCAAGGACATTTCAACATTTGAAAATCAAAGTTATTACCATATAAATGGGTTAAAAATTATATGATTGTATAAATAGATGCAAAAAAGCATTAGAAAAACTCCACAACCATTCATAATTAAAACTCAGCTGGGAATAGAAGAGAACTTTCTTAACTTTATAAAGAACATCTATTAAAAAAAAAACCCTATAGCTAATATTATACTTAAGGGTAAGAAACTGGATGCTTTTCCCCTAAGATTAGGAACAAAACAAAGGTTTTCCCTGTCACTACACCTATTCAACATTGTAGTGGAAGTACAAACTAGTGTAGTAAGACAGCAAAGGAAATAAAATGTATATGCCTCTTAAGAAGGAAGAAATGAAACTGTCTTTAATTGCCTATATTGAAAATCCCAAAGAACTGGCAACACCCCCAAAAAGAAACTCTAAAACTCCTGGAATAAATATATGAATATAGTAAGGTTGCAGGATGAAAGGTTAGTATATGAGTTAATTGCTTTCCTAAATACCATCAATGAATAATTGGCATTTGAAATTAAAAATAACACCATGTAAATATTGCCCAATATCTGAAATAGATATAAATATGATAAAATATGTGCTGATTTAATGTAGGGAAAAATATAAAACTGATAGAAGGTGAAAGAACTGAATAAATCGAGAGACAGTACTTTCATAAATTGGAAGATAATATTGTTAATGGGTTGATTCTTCCCAACTCAATTCCAACACAATACAAATAAAAATTCCAAAACACTATTTTATGGGTATCAGTAAACTGATTCTAAAGCTTATATGGAAAGATAAAATAGCCAAAATATCCAGCACATTTATAAAGCAGAATAAAGTTAAACTTTAAGATATATAAAACTATAGTAATTAAGACAGTACGGATTGATGAAAGAACAGACATATAAGTCAATGCAGCACAACAGAGTGCTGAGAAATAGACACACAGATATAATCAACTGATCTTTGAGAAAGGAGCAAAGGTGAATCAATGGATAAATGACAGTCTTTTTAACAAATGGTCCTGGAAAATTGGATATCCATATGCAGACAAATGAATCTGGACAAGATTCTGTGGTCTCCCTCACAATAACTCATAACCCTAGTTTTAGTATAAGAAAAATATGCCAATAGTGGGACATTCTACAAAATACCTGACTAGTACTCTTCAAAACTTTCAAGGTTATCTGAAACAGAGAAAGTGCAAGAAACTGCCACAGCCAAAGGAACATGAGAGACATGACAACTAAACACAATATGTTATCCTACATAGGATCCTGGAACAAAAAAAAAAAAAAGGACATTAGGTACAAATTGATGAAATCTAAAGAAACCGTTAGTTCATAATAATACACTAATGTTGGCCATTAATTTTAACAAATGTTTTCTTACCAATGTAAGATATTAATAGTAGGGAAAACTGGATACAGGATATATGGAAACTGTGTACTCTCGATTTTTCTACAATTCAAAAAAAGTCCTATGAGTTACAATCTAATGAAAAGAATAAAAGCAAGTGTAATAGTGTCTCTGTGAGGATCAGAGTGAAAGTAATTTTAACTTGCTTCTGGTTTAACATGTGTGTTAAAATGGGGATTCCTAGATTCTGGTTTCTTGATTAGCAGAGTTATAACTAAAATTACATTTAATTGATTCAAGAAGGAAGAATATATATATTCTAGAATTCTCTCATAGCATCCAGTTGGCTCAAAATGATTTTGAGCATTAGAATTGTATAACATAATGATTTGAAACCTATTCAGGGAGAGGAGGTTTATCTTTAAAAATTAGCTAATTAGCTAACAGACTGCTTTTATAATTTCTCATGCCCACAAACAAAATGTTAGATTAATAAAGCTGAAATAAAGCTGGCATGTACTC
Organism: Hippopotamus amphibius kiboko; assembly: GCF_030028045.1. Classification (NCBI taxonomy): domain Eukaryota; kingdom Metazoa; phylum Chordata; class Mammalia; order Artiodactyla; family Hippopotamidae; genus Hippopotamus; species Hippopotamus amphibius. Next base: position 146,987,965 of record NC_080190.1, on the reverse strand, counting down.
TTGCTAATTTTCCTTCCTACAGTGCTTTAATCAGTGCTTCATTGTTCAGAATTCAGAGCCACCTTTAATTTTTTTTTTTTTTTTTAGAATAAGGAAGACTTAATTTGGATGTATGTAAAGAGTTTAGATTTATATGTAACAAAAAATCTAAAACATAAAGGGTGGGGAATTATATCCTTTCTAAATCAAGTGCTTTGTTTGAATTTTATATTGCTTTCAGTGAAAATCAGCCACTCAGCAATAAATCAAGCTTTTTATCTGGCTCTAGATTTTTCAAAAATAATAGTCTAACAAAAGTTTATATTGAAAGAGGCAGTATTCATTTTAAAAAATTTTTGACCCAGGAAGTTTGACTAGAACGCCCAACAAATTATTGAAGTGTTTACTATTTTCTCGCTCCTGGTACTCATTGTGTGTGATGTGTAACTGTTGCATTTTTTTGGTCTCTACCAAAATTTAAAATTCATTTTCGATTCCTCTTACATAAGTCAATTCTCTTTACTTGCAAGGTCAATGGTAGTTCAAATGTAAATCTCATTGAATAAAAAAGCCTTTATTCATATGTGGAGATGAAAAAGAAGTGTTTCAATAGTTTAATTACTTCACATAGTGACATAATATTGTTTGAACTCAGATATTGTGAAGACCAGTATGTTTGCTATAGAGAGAGAATGGGAAAAGAAAACAGTTACTGGGGCTTCCCTGGTTAAGAATCTGCCTGCCAATGCAGACATGAGTTCAAGCCCTGGGCCGGGAAGATCCCACATACTGTGGAGCAGCTAAGCCCATGAGCCACAACTACTGAGCCTGCACCCTAGAGCCCGCAAGCCACAACTATTGAGCCCACGAGCTGCAACTACTGAAGCCCGCATGCCAAGAGCCCATGCTCTGCAACAAGAGAAGCCACCACAATAGGAAACCTGTGCACTGCAATGAAGAGTAGCCCCCGTGCTTGGCAACTACAGAAAGCTGGTGCGCAGCAATGGAGACCCAATGCAACCAATAAAATAAAAATAAATAAATAAGTAAATCATTTTTTTAAAAAAAGGCATTTCTGAGCATTTGAAAAAAAAAAGCAAAAACAGTTACTACTTGACTACCTGCTAGGTGTCAGTAAAGTTGTTTGGGACTTTCCCACACAGTACCTTACTGAATAATACCGTAAGAGGGAAGTATTATTATTGCCCTTTTAAACAAGAGAGAACTGAGATTTTGAATGTATAAATAACTTACGATGGGAAATTATGCAGTCAGTAGCATACACTAGAGGCATCCAAATTCTGGCATATCTGAATCCAGTCCATCTACTTCCTTCTATACAGCAAATCATTATAATCATTGACTCTATTTCTACCATGTGACCAATTCCATAGTCCCCAAAAAGCAAATAAAAATGTATAGACCAACTGCCTATAAAATTAAAGAAAGAAAAAGAATATCATGTGAAGACAGAGGTAGGCATACATTAGAGTTATGCTGCCACAAGCCAAGGAACACCTGGGACCATCAGAATCTGGAAGAGGAAGAAACTGAGCTCCTCAGTTTGTGTCCTTATTGACACTTTATTGGCACTGGATTGGCACCTTACTGCACAGCAGAAAACTGCACAAACATTTTTAAACCCATTCATGGGATTCACAGACACACAGAAACTCTAGGTTAAGTATCTTAAAAATATATAATGGCCATAGAAAAATGGGCCTTTTCATGAGACATTTATCTGTTTGTAAATTGACATGTGAGAATTTGAAACTGAATAATGTAGTTTCTCCTGATTTGAAAGTCAGTAAGTATACCATCGTGAGACTTAATCACTCTGGTACATTCTGGTAATAAATAGTAGGAAGACAGATGGTTATAAAAAGAAATTTAAAGCAAAAACTTGGAGGACAGTCATTTCAAAGTTACTGTTTTCTGGATATGACATAATGGTCATATTTTATAAATCTACCATAGTCATTTAGAATAAATTCTTCCTACTTAAAAAAAAAGTAAAGAAAAAAAGAATAAATTAAGGAAAACATTGTAGCACAAATAGAGATAGCATCTTAAATAAAAGTTATGCATATTTAGCAAAGGAAAGCAAAGTTGAGGAAATGATAATGGATGTGGTAATAAATTACCAGAATGATAGTCATAATATACAAAACATGAGTCAGAGATTGCTGCAGGTAACTTCATATACACTGAGTCATCAGCGGGAACAGCATCACTTTTTTTTCCTACAGATTATTCAGGTAGAGACTTTAAGGAGTATTTGAAAATAAGCATGTAAACATTATTTCAGTCTTCTCTGGAGAAAATAAGTCTGAGGATTTCTCTAAACATCAGCCAGTAGTCAACACTAGACACAAAAGAGATAGCTAAGTTCTTTTTTTTTTTTTTTTTTCTCTTTTTTTTCCTTTTGCTTGCTTTGATATTTCCTTGGAAAAAAAAAAACATGATTTCATTTTTTTACTGGATAGAAATTCCATTACATGCACAATTTTTCTGTCCGTAATACTCTTGTCCATCCTCACTTTCCATTTATTACCTGTTTTGAGCCTCACTATCATCCCACAATTGGGCTTTCTAAATCAAGAGGCATACAATTTACCCACAGAGCCAGGATACAACAGCAGCTTTACCAATACTTCCTTTGGTCCCACACCCAGACAGATGTCAAGAGATTAGAAAGATAAAGACTCACAGAACTGACCTTTGAACTCTGGTAATAGAATTAAATTTACAATTAACTTTAATTTGGTTACATGGGGTGAACTTATGGGTCATGTCTTTAGAAATGTAAACTGTTAAATTCAATAATGTATTTTATTTGGGACATTGATATTCTCTTCCCTGGGTAACTTTTAACCCATGCCTGAGACCCCTGGATCAAGCAAAACAAAAGAAAAATGTTGTGAAGTGGAAAATATACATAGTTGTATAATTGAAACCATTGCCATCCTCTCATTGCTTTCTTTTTTTTTTTTTAAGAACTTTGATTGAGATACAGTTAACAGACAATAAACTGCACAATTTAGTATCCCAATCTCCCAATTCATTCCCCCACAACCCTCCGTGCTTTCCCCACTTGGTGTCCATATGTTTGTTCTCTACATCTGTGTCTCTATTTCTGCCTTGCAAACCAGTTGATTTGTACCACTTTTCTATAATCCACATATATGTTAATATATGATATTTGTTTTTCTGACTCATTTCACTCTGTATGACAGTCTCTAGGTCCATCCATGTCTCTACAAATGTCCTAGTTTGTCTGCTAACTTTGGGTTTTGTTTGCTCTTCTTTCTCGAGTTTCTTTAGGTGTAAGTTTAGATTGTTTATTTGGGATTTTTCTTGTTTCTTGAGGTAGGATTGTATTGCTATAAACTTCCCACTTAGAACTGCCTTTGCTGCATCCCATAGGTTTTGGATTGTTGTGTTTTCATTGTCATTTGTCTCTAGGTATTTTTTTGTTTTTTGATTTCCTCTTTGATTTCTTCAGTGATCTCTTGCTTATTTAGTAGCGTATTGTTTAGCCTCCATGTGTCTATGTTTTTTGCAGTTTTTTTTTTTCCAGTAATTGACTTCTAATCTCATAGCATTGTGGTCAGAAAAGATACTTGATACAATTTCAATTTTCTTGAATTTACCAACGCTTGATTTATGACCCAAAATGTGATCTGTCCTGGAGAATGTTGCATGTGCACTTGAGAAGAATGTGTATTCTGCTGTTTTGGGATGTAATGTCCTATAGGTATCTATTAAATGAAGCTGATTTATTGTGTCATTTAAAGCTTATGTTTCCTTATAAATTTTCTGTGTGGATGATCTGTCCATTGGTGTAAGTGGGGTGTTAAAGTCCCCCACTATGATTGTGTCACTGTCGATTTCCTCTTTCATTGTTGTTAGCATTTGCCTTATGTATTGAGGCGCTCCTAAATTGGGTGCATATATGTTTATAATTGTTATCTACTCTTCTTAGATTGATCCCTTGATGTTTATGTAGTGTCTTTTCTTGTCTCTTGTAACATTTTTTATTTTAAAGTCTATTTTATCTGATATGAGTATCACTACTCCAGCTTTCTTTTGATTTCCATTTGCATGGGATATCTTTCTCCATCCCCTCACTTTCTGTCTGTATGTGTCCCTAGGTCTGAAGTGGGTCTCTTGTAGTCAGCATATATATGGGTCTTGTTTTCGTATCCATTCAGCCAGTCTGTGTCTTTTGGTTGGTGCATTTAGTCCATTTACATTCAAGGTAATTGTCAATATGTATGTTCCTATTACCATTTTCTTAATTGCTTTGTTTTTGTTTTTGTAGGTCCTTTTCTTCTCCTATGTTTCCCACTTAGAGAAGTTCCTTTAGCATTTGTTGTAGGGCTGGTTTGGTGGTGCTGAATTCTCTTAGCTGTTGCTTGTCTGGAAAGCTTTTGATTTCTCCCTTGAATCTGAATGAGATCCTTGCTGGGTAGAGTATTCTTGGTTGTAGCTTCTTCCCTGTCATCACTTTAAATATATCATGCCACTCCCTTCTGGCTTGCAGAGTTTCTGCTGAGAAATCAGCTGTTAACCTTATGGGAGTTCCCTTGTATGTTATTTGTCATTTTTCCCTTGTTGCTTTTCATAACTTTTCTCTGTCTTTAATTTTTGTCAATTTGACTACTATATATATTGGTGTGTTTCTCCTTGGGTTTATCCTGCCTGGGACTCTCTGTGCTTCTTGCACTTGGGTAGCTATTTCCTTTCCCATGTTAGGGAAGTTTTCAACTATAATCTCTTCCAATATTTTCTCAGGTCCTTTCTCTCTTCTCCTTCTGGGACCCCTATAATGCAAATATTGGTACGTTTAACATTGTTCCAGAGGTCTCTTAGGCTGTCTTCAATTCTCCTCATTTTTTCTTTATTCTTTTCTGCATCAGTGATTTTCACCATTCTGTCTTCCAGGTCACTTATTCGCCCTTCTGCCTCCATTAATCTGCTATTGGTTCCTTCTAGTGTATTTTTCATTTCAGTTATTGTGTTGCATATCTCTGTTTGCTTGCCCTTTACTTCTTCTAGGTGTTTGGTAAACTTTTCAATCTTTGCATCCAGTCTTTTTTCAAAGCCCTGGATAATCTTCACCATCATTATTCTGAATTCTTTTTCTGTGAGGGTGCCTACCTTCTCTTCATTTAGTTGTTTTTCTGGAGTTTTATCTTGTCCCTTCATCTGGTACAAAGTCCTCTGTTTTTTTATTTTCTCTATCTTTCTGTGGCTGTGGTTTTCAGTTCCACAGGACGAAATACTGCTGATACTGCTTGATACTGCTGTCTGCCCTCTTGTGGAGGAAGCTATTTAGGAGGCTCGTGGGTGCTTCCTGATGGGAGGGACTGATGGTGGGTAGGGCTGGGTGGGTGGAGCTCAGTAAGACTTTCATCTCCTTGTCTGCCAGTGGGTGGGGCTGTGTTCCCACCCTGTTGGTCGTTTGACCTGAGGCCACCTAGCACTGGAGCCCACATGCTCTTTGGTGGGGCTAATGGTGGACTCTGGAAGGGCTCACTCCAATGAGTACTTCCCAGAACCCCTGCTGCCGGTGCCCCCATCTCCTTGGTGAGCCACAGCTGCCCCCCACCTCCACAGGCAACCCTCCAACACCAGCAGGTAGGTCTGGTTCAGCCTTCTATGGGGTCACTGCTCCTTCCCCCTGGGTTCTGGTGAGCACACTTTTTTGTGTGCCCTCCAAGAGTGGAGTCTCTGTTTCCCCCAGTCCTGTGGAGATCCTACAAGCAAATCCTCTGGCTTTCAAAATTGATTCTCTGGGGATTCCTCCTCCCATTTCTGGACTCCCAGATTTGGAAGCCTGATGTGGGGCTCAGAACCCTCACTTTAGTGGGTGGACTTCTGCAGTTTAACTGTTCTCCAGTTTGTGAGTCATCCACCTAGCATTTATGGGATTTGATTTTAACGCAATTGTGCCCCTCCTACCGTCTCACTGCAGCTTCTCCTTTATCCCTGGATGTGGGGTGTGTTTTTTGATGAGTTCCAGTGTCTTTCTGTCAGTGATTGTTCAGCATTTAGTTGTAATTCTGGTGCTCTTGCAAGAGGGAGTGAGCGCACGCCCTACTCCTCTGCCATCTTGGTCCTATCTGTATCGTTGCTCTCTGATCCTGGAAATACTTTCAGTGCAGTCCTTGCCTTATTTCTTCTCACATTCAATTTTAGAACATATTACTCTGACTTACTAATTCAACACTAAATTTTTCACCACCTCTTTTGAATAAGTGATATTTTAATTGTGTATTCCAATTTTCTATGAGACCACTAGTCAGAGGGTGATAAGGAATGTATTACGTCCAAGTCCTATTATGTTTTCTTTACCATTTAGTGTCAGTAAAATGTGCACCTTGATAGGAAAAAAGTTATCAAAGGGAATGAAATTGATAAAGAACTTTCTGTCCCAAACATTAATTGTGTTTTCCGGAGTGCTTTGGTTATAAATAAGCAGAGCCTAACTTGGCATAGGTGTCAAACCTGGTAACATCTGGTTGTGGTTTATGGTGCTCACAGGAAGGTTCAGTGTAATCTGTTTGTGAACATGCCTTCCCTTTTCCTCAGGGAAGTATACCCACTGCCATTTTCAAGCAATTCATTTTTTATTGTCATTGGGTTCAGATTCTTTCTCTGAAAGACCACTGGTACAAGGCCTGAATATCTACACGCATGCTCATATCATGAACCCAGCTACCTTTCTCTATGGATCTTACTAAAATATCTGCCTTAGCATTTCAATCCTCTTTTGGGTCCCCACTGAGATATTTTGGTGGACGTGCACATGACCCATTTTAACCCTTCCTCTAAGTTCCATAACTTAGCCTCCCTATGAGGGTTTTTTTTGTTGTTGTTTGGTTGGTGGGTTGTGTTTTTACTAGTCATCATCTACAGCCTCATGGTTAGCCACACAGTGGATTTGAAATGGAATCTAGGATCAAACTGCTTCTTAAATAGGTTCCAACCAATCCTTATTTAGTACCATTCTCTCATCTCTAGTACTGCCATTTTCTTTAGTTTTTTTGGGGATTCTCCCTTAGAAATTAGGTTATTTTTTATCTTCCACATATTCATCTTATAAGTTGATATTTTCTGCATTTACTGAGCTTGTTATTACTCATTGATATTCTTGCCAAACTTTCCCAAAGTATTTTCATCATAAATTCACCTTGAATTTCTGTTTTTCTTTATATTTGTTATAGGACTGATTGTTGAAATTGAGAACTTGGAAATATACATTCAAGGAGAAAAATTATTTAAAAAAATGAATGGAGATTTGATACAAGGAAACTTGTAGAGTTGAGGATGTAAATTATCCATCACATTAACTGATAGCCATAAAAGGCTAGAAAAATAAGTCCAAGAATGGGGATCTCTCTCAGTAATTTGTTTTGATACCTCAGATCTATTTGTCTTAATGCCTTCATTTGAAAGATGAGATTAATAGCTACACTTCAACTCCTTATGTTTTTTTATAAAATAAACATGATATAAGTATATGATGCTTTAAAATGTAAATGAGTATGTCAAATGAAATGCATTTGCACATATAAATATTAAAAAGTGTTGTTTTTGTTGCATGTCTATTTTTTAAGACATAAAGCATTTGAAATAAGTATATTCATGTTCTCATGTAAGTAGATTTGGAAAATATTATGGAAAATATATGATAGATATCATTAAACATTTAAGCCTAATAAGTGCTTTGAATGTATATACCCTCTTTGCAGTGATAAAGTAAGAATGCTTTGAATGTATTCAAAATCTCTTCCCTTGCTTGGAAAAAGCATGTCTTATTCAAGTTGTCTGAACTATAATGAATGTATAAAATTCCATTTTTTTTAAAAATTAGTCCTTTCATAAATTCTTATACTCCATTTAATGTTAAAAGTGAGAGGTGATCAATGTTGTATTTAGGTCTGTAACAAAGTTATTCCTTTCACCAATTATCTTTTTGTACCATGTCTCAGGTTCACATTAAACATTTCTAGATAATATTTAATTTCATTCTTTTCTTTCATTATCACCAACAAATTGAAAATAAAAACTATTCTAAAATTCATAAAGTAAAATTTAACTCAATCTTTTAAAGGTGTTTAGCATACTGTATTAACATTTTATTATTAGATAGCACTTAAAAGTCAATGAGAGTTATCTCTTATTTTCTGATAAGAAGTTTTCATAATTAACATCAGTGTTTTAAAATATGGAGTATTAAAGACAAGCTATAATATCTACAGTTAATTTTCACTCACACTCTTTCTATATAGACAGATAGAGTGTCTGTTATATATTTTATATAACAGACACTCATCCATTAATCTTTAATGTGGAATCAATTGATCTGTTTGGCAAAAATAATTGTCTCCTCTTCCCTTAACAATCCATCTATATCCTTCCTAAAGCATGTATTAGATAGTTCATGAGTAATGAAATAAAAAATAGTCTTTAAACATATCATCAGTGTTAATACTTCATTTTGAAAAATGCATTATATTTTGATTACTTTTTCTCTGCATTCTCATGGTAGCATTTTTCTTCCTTCAACGACGTATTCTTTTCTTCCATAATACCAACTAGAGGTCTCTGTAGCCCTATTCAGTCTTTTAAAAGCACATCAGGCTACTCCCTTGCTTATAAAGCCTTCACTGGCTCCCAAGGCACTTAAATGTCAAACTCCTCACCAACTTCTCAAACCTCACAGTATACTGTTCCTACTCCTTAGACATTAATTTCTAATCATACCACACTTTCTTCAGTTTCTAGAATACACTTAGCTCATTCCAAATTCTACCTTCTATCCATATTCAGTTTGTGTGGAACGATTTTCCCTTTTTCCACCATATATTCAGTTCCTTCTCATCTTTTAAGACTGAACATTGAAGTCAGTTTATTCAGTGAGGCCTTAAAAGATAACATATTACAAAATAGATCCCCTATGTTTCTTTGTAACATAGCATTCTCCTTGTAACCTTCATAACATTTACCACAATTTTAAACTCATTTCTAGTTTGCATTTATGGCTCTCCTCATTTAAATTATAAATTTCATAAGAGATCATATCAGGATTATCCAGCCCCTAGCTTGATGCCTAACTTATGATGGACATTTGTTGGCTAAGACATCAAATGTCCAAGTGAACATATATATGTTATATGTATGACATTAATTCATTGTATGTTTGAATTAAATAAGTGTAATCACTTATTAAAGTGTAAAAAGAACTTAGGTAATGTAATAGAATCTGACTCCATTTTTGATATTTGCTGACAGGTTTTAAAGCTCACTCTCCCTTTCCTCCCTCTGTCCCACATCTGGGCAAGCTGATAAGAAACCCCAGATGCTCAGACCTTTGCAACTAGTGAGAGATTCAAGCCATGTGTGTAAACACTCATCCTGCTTCCATCCCTGAACCACCATAAAAACTCCAAGCCAGTCTTCTTTCCTTGCTTTCTCAAGCCATTTTTGGACCTTCTCTGCACCCCAGCCCCAGAAAGCCTTATTAAATGAGTAACAAAACTTTTCATTCTCTCTTGGTGTTTGCATGACACCATTGATCTTGACATCCAAACCAAATTTTTGATGGGGGTCCATACAGTAGCAGAGAAGTTCCCAAATGTTCTTGGTTCATGATGCCCTTAGTGTCTCAGTAATAATTTTCATGGCATTACTAGGTCCCTCCAAAAAATTCTAATAGCTCTATTTATTAAATAGTTAATAAGCACCTTAATAAGTATTTATGTCATGACAACTTAGTAACTATTTGAAAAAAAATACATATAAATGAAAGTAGTTTGTAAAACAGTATCCAAGAGATATCATTGGGTTTCCCTTGAAAAATCTATAATATCTGAGTGCCTCTTTGAGTTCACTGGGGCACCCCAGGGCACTTGACAATAGCAGATGCATGTGATGCCCTCAGTCTACCTGATTTCAGCCCAGCTGAGGCTGTCATTTCCATGCATGTTACCAACATCATATCTCAAGCTTTGTGCATTGGTATTGGTTTGCTTTTGTACCTGAGGATTTCCTCCTAAGCCACAGAATGCCACTTAGACCACATCTAGCTGCGACCTAGAAATTCAGGGACGTTAACGCCCATGGTGGTAAACCTCAGTCAGAGAAAATGGAGGTTGGATAAAGATCCTGGACTTCCCATACTTTGGTGATGTAAGTCTGAGGCATATTCTACAGAGTTCCCGGTAGGATACCCAATAGAATTCAGTCCTAATCCATTACATAAGTTTGATTAATAAAACAATTAAATTTTTTCTTCTCTTGCTGTCTCATTACTCCACTGCCTCAGTTGTGCTTCCTGGGATAACCTTCCAAATAAGCTACCACCAGCAGAGAAATTCTTATCGCAGGAAAGGTTCTAAATGTTCTAAATCTTGTAGACATGAAGCAAAAGGACATCATTCTGGTGGTGTCATGTAGCTCCTTCCAAACTCCTATGCACACATAAGAAACCATATGGAATTTAATTTAAGGCACCAGATTAGCACTATTTGGGTTCTTCCTTTTATATATCCATGGATCTTGGACAAGTGTGATATTGTTATATAGTAAGAAATATATATTTGGTCTTCACCCCCTGTTGCTAGGACAGAGCTCCTAAAACCCTTATAATTTCCTGAGTGATGAGAGTGAGAAGAGTGTCTTTTGTTATTCATAAAATTCACTTTTAAATCATACTCTAGTTTATGTTAATCAGGTGACTCTTGATGGGCCCATAGGCAGCTTCAGAAAGGGGGCTAGTTTGCAGAGGAAACGACCTTGTGATTGGAGGGTTGAAATTTTCAGCCCCACCTCCAAGAAAGGGAGAGGAGCTGGGGGTTGAGTTAATCGCCAGTGGTGAATGATCTAATTAAATGAGCCTACTTAATGGAACCTCCCTAGAAACCCTTAAGGAAGAGGTTTGGAGAGCTTTCAGGGTGGTGAACACATCAAGGTCCTTGGAGAGTGGACTGCCTGAAGAGAACATGGGAGCTCTGCACCCTTTACCCATACCTTGCCCTGTGTATCTCTTTTATTTGACTGAAATGAGAGTAGCAAGTACAGTGTTTCCCTGAATTCTGTGAGCTCTTATAGCAAATTATAGCCATGACTAAGGGGGTCATGGCAATCCCCGATTTGTAGCCAAATTGGACAGAGGTGTAGGTAACCTAGGAACCCACTACTTGTGATTGGCCTCTGAAGTGGGATTGGGGGAGGCAGTCTTGTGGGACTGAGCTCTTAAACTGTGGAGTCTGCAGTAATTCCAGGTAGTTTCAGAATTGAATTAAAATGCAGGACACCCAGTTGGTGTTCACAGAGAACTGAAGAAATTTTTGTTGTAGAAAATCCACACATTTGGTGTCAGAAGTGTTGTGAGTAGAGAAATAGTTTTTTCTTTCAGCAGTTATCAATCACTCTACATCTTATTTTCTTATTTAGAAATTAGTGGTAATTGAATTTAGCTCAGGTTGTTGGGAGGAGAGGAAAATACTTGTAAAGCAACTAGTGCAGTAGTTAATATATTGATTTCTCAGTGTGCATTAACTCATAGATAAATGAACATGACTTAGAAGCAATTGTTTAGTTTCCATTTGGACAACTTACCAGTTATATGAACAATACCTTGCTGCATTAGCCGTATTTTCTAGCTGCTTTCTAGTTTGGTAGGGTTGCTTATAAGGTGGTAGCTTTTTTTGTTTCAATTAACAATTACACTGATTCAGGCTGAGAAAGAATTTTCTGTCTAGTGCATCATGTATTATCACAGTGAAAAGTATAAAACAATAAGGCAGCCTATGAATCTGATCTAATAACAGCAAAGCAATTTCTGTCCTTCCGTCAAAATGGAGATTCTAAGTGGAAAAGAATTAGAAACAGATAAAATTATGGAGCTTTTGTCTGGGACAAATATTCAGTAGAAACAAAGTAGAAAAGTAAAGTGAAAAACAGGTTTAGCATATAAGATCTATGGTACCACAAATTAGGGATACAATGTTTTTCTTTCTAAATAATAATATACTCCGGCATAAATTTATTCAGAAATTGGCTAAGAGATTTGAAAAAACTGTTCTGAAGTTTTAGAATTCATTTTAATTGTCCAGCATTTTCAAGCAATTGGTGCAAAGGTTAGTATTATTTTTTGCTTGATTTATCTAAATAATTATCTCAATTTTCCACTTCATTTTCTGCATGTCAGTATAACCTTGGGCTATTTCTTTAAGGAGTTATTTGACATAGTGTGACTTTTCTCTGCCTTTGAAAATAGAATGTTCCACATTTGGGTTTCCACAGTAGTAAGTGAAGTGAAGCTTTAAGAATTAGGCAGTTAATATAAGTAAGTTTGAAAAATGTAATTAGCCAAACTGGGTATCTGACAAATTTCCACTTTATCTTATTACAATTCAATGGAGTTGCCTTTAGAAATTTAAGTATCATACATCAAGCTTTCTTTCAAACATTTTTTTCCTCTTGGTTACTTCTAGTGATTACTATTTAAAGAAACTATACTGGAAGAGGTAATAATCAATGCTTTTTATTAGTGCATTTACTTATTCTGTTTTAATTTGAAGATATATGCGACTTTATGTTTAAGTGATACCTTAGAGTTTCAAAGTAGTTTCATATGCAATAACTGGTACACCTCTATCATTTTTCTTTGAGGTATTTGGTAGAGCAGACACTAATGGTAATGATTTTCTAGCTCAAAATTGCTCCTTCTCTTCTAGACATAATGTTAATTGTGGTAGAGTGATTAATTATCCCCAGTTTTTACTCTCTCACTGTTATAGAATCACATATCCAGGCTCTCTACAATTTGACATTGGAGTGCCTCTGACTATAGCACACAGAATATATTTCCCTGTCCCATTTATATTGCACTTGGCTGTATGATTAGTTTTGGCCAGTAAAATGTTAGAAAGTGTGAGGCAAATAGAAGCTTTAGATGTGCATGGGCAATTGAACTTGAGTTCTTGTACTTATGCCATCTTATACTTCTGCTATCTCAGTGAGAAGAGCATAGTCTTGCTGCTAGTCCCAGAATGAGATATGTAGAGAAGAACCCTACAAGACTCACAGCCTAGAGCCAATTTTGACCTATCCACTGAGCAGAGAGCAAGAAAAATAAATGTTGGTTGTAAACCACAAGGTTTGAGTATTGTTTGCTATGTACCTTTATTGCTTCAGAAACCTGAGTAATGTAAATATGTAATATTGGGACTTCAGTAACAATGTATGTATTATGAGACTCAATCCCTTTCCTTAGCTGATTGTACTAAGTACAGAAATCTCAATCCAAGTGAGTCTTAGCACCACAGAAGACAACAAGAAAGCTATTTCTGGCATTTAAGGGTCATACATTATAAAGACTAGCACCTTGCCTGTTCATCATACAGCACTGTACACACTCCAACCACACAAAATCAAAAACCTCATACAATAAGTGCCTGCAATTTGAAGAAGAAAGTCCAAAATAATTAATTAATTAATTATTGAAAATTGAGGACTTTGGCTTTTGATAAAAATGAAGTAAAGTTCCTTCCTTCCTTCTCCCACTAAATACAACTAAAACGCCTAGACATTATACACAAAACAAACATAAAATTCTGAAAGTTGGAGAGAAGAAGAAGGAATGACTAGAGACATCAAAACCCAGTGAGTAGTGTGATTTTTAGTTCTTGGTTTTTCTTTTTGCCCTATGCTTCCCAGACTTGAGACTGAAGAGGTTTACACCTGAACACACCAACACACACAGACAAAAAAGTTTGCACCAAAGTGTGCATATCTAGCCAAAGTTCCAGGAAAGGGACAGCCTCATAAAATAGAAAACTTTTATACAAAACAGCTTTACTCTAGCTAAATACTACGGAAAAAACTAAGGTTCTACTGCCAACCATGATAGTAAAGTCCAGGTGGGAGCTTAGATTTCTAGCATCATCATCCTGTAATGAAGCTTCCCAGCTTCCCCACTGAGGTGGTGTGAGAGAAAGTCTAGGAGGGATCCAGACCTTTCATCCATTTAGGCAGTTACAAAGGCACCCTATGGTGTCCATGGGAATGACATGCTTGGGTTTCCAAACCAACCTCTCTGTAATGAGACACTTCTCCTCTGTGCTTAAAATGCCATAAAAGGTGAAGGAAAAAGGCAGACTCTAACCTCTATCTAGTTAGGAGACCACTTTCACCCACAGTGTCAGTAGGAAGCAGTAATGACACACTTCTAACCCTTCCAGACAAAGAGGTACCATTGAAGGCCTAATGGAAGCCAGAACTCCCACCTCCACTTAGCCATAACAAAGAGCATGCTCTTTGTGTGTCAACAAAGTCTGAGCGGGGGACTCTGGACTTCCAGTCCTCCTGGAAAATGAGGCAACACACTCCCTTCCCCCAGCAGGAATGCTACCAGAGGAAACTAGCTGAAACAAGTTTTAAATAAGTACCAGAGTCTCATTATATAATACTCCAAAAATGTCCAGGCTTCAATAAAAAAAAAAAAATACTTGTCATAATAAGAACCATAAAGATCTCAAACTGAATAAAAAAATACAATCAATAGAGGCCAACAGCAGGATGACAAAGATGTTAGAATTATCTGACAAAGATTTTAAAGCAGCCATGATAAAGATGCTGGATAAGGAATTACAAAAAATTCCTGAAACGAATAAAAAATATAGTCCCAGCAAAGAAATAGAGTGTCTCAACAAAATACAATAGCTGATAAAAAATTTAAAACTCAATGGATAAGCCCAGTACAAGAATGGAGGAGACAGAGCGAAAAATCAGTGAACCTGAAACTAGGACAACAGAAATTACCCGATATGAACAAATGGGAGAAAAAAGACTGAAGACAAAATGAATAGAGCCTCAAAGGCCAAAAGGCACAAAGGCCAGTGGAACTATAACAAAAGTTTTAAGATTTGTGTCATTAAAGTCCCAGAAGGAGAGGAGAAAGAGGGTATGGCTACACAAATTATTCAAAAAAACTAATGGGTGAAAATCTTCCAAATTTGGCAAAACATTAAACCTAAAGATGCAAGAAGTTGAGCAAACTCAAAAACTCAAAGAAATCAACATCAAGAACTGTCATAGTCAAAATTCTGAGAACTAAAGACAAAGATAAAAATCTGGCATAATACAAAAGAGAAACAAAGTTAAGAATCAATTACTTCATTTCTTTCCAGGAAGCAGGATGGCAGCTGGGCAGGAGAGATAGGGAGCAACCGTTCCAGAAATGAGCAGCAGGCCAGAGTTTTGGAGACCAGTGAGTGGAGGGAGGAAACAGACTACAAGAAAAGATGGTATGGTTGAGACATGGAAAAACTAAATATTATAATAAAGTTCTAAAATGCAAGAAACAAAGAGATGATTAGAAACACATAAAAAGCCAACCTTTGTTCAAAATACAAAGACACTAGTCGAGGTTAGTGTAGGAAGACAGTTTCAAGAAAACGGAGAATGGAACTAACTCCAAACATTAGACATAGTGTGTAATAAGCTGTGAAATACTAGCAACGTGAAGGAGGCATTCCTTTATATATCTGTAAACTAAAAAAAGGAAATTCAAAACGTACATGGTGAACCATATCCACATATGAAAGAGACTATATACATCACTTTCTGTGCCATTTTTGGAGTGTAATTTTTTTCAAGTATTCCAATTTAGTGTGAGGAGGATTTCTTTGTTGAATGCTATCAGTATTAGCATTGGAATGATAAAGAACTTTTATTGTGTATTGCCTGGCCCAACAATAGTAATTATGTAGGCATAGTAATACAAGTACAGTTTATTGATATTCAGGTTTTTTTTTTTTTGATCTGTGATTATAAATATTTTTCATCTTAAGAACATTTCACGGGACTTCCCTGGTGGTCCAGTGATTAAGACTTTGCCTTCCAGTGCAGGGGGTGAGGGTTCCATTCCTGGTCTGGGAGCTAAGATTCCCACATGCCTCACAGCCAAAAAACCAAAACATAAAACAGAAGCAATATTGTTACAAATTCAATAAAGACTTTTAAAAAGATTTTATACGTAAAAAAAAAATCACTTTACACTCTCAAAGATTATTGAGGACTCAAAAGCTTTTGTTAATGTAAGTTATAGCTATTGACATTGAATAGGGTAGAAATTTAAAGTGATACATTTAAAGTATTTATTAAATAATCTCAAAATAATAATAATCTATTATGTATTGACAGAAATTTAGATACTTCATAAAAATGACTATGTTTTACAAAATAAAATGTTTAGTGAGAAAAATAACATTATTTTACATTTTCACATACCCTATGATGTTTGAATAAGTAGATGGCAATTGGAATCTTCTATCTCCCTCTGCATTATATATATTGTAATATTTTAGTTGAAGTATATTGTTGGTTCACAAACCTCCTTGAGAGCTTCCCAGTTGTAATCTGAAACCACCCCCATATTCACAGAGGGCATGGAGAGACCAAAGAAAGAGGCACACCACTCCAGATTGGTAGGTGGCAGATTTAATAAGCAAGGGAACTCATAAGGCTTGTCTTGGGTAGCTGCAAGATGAATAGAATTCTGCACCCATTCGCCAGAATCTTAAAAGTTTATATGGGTTTAGTCAGATACCCAATCCAGATAGCCTCAACAACACATTTTTATTCAAGGCTCTATCATTGGAGCAGCTTTTGGGAGAGGAGAAGGCAAGCAGAATACACATTCCAAGGAGAGGGGAGGGGGTGGAGAGCCTCCCATTGCCCACGGTCCTTCTCTTGAGTCAACTGGTGGTCACATCTTTTTGATGGCCTCCTTCAACATATATGAAGAAAAGTTATCCTCATACAGATATATAATTTTAATAGGAATATTTTGATAATCTCTTTATATAATTGTATATATTCTTCTTTGACACCACACCAAAAAATCAAAAATAATTGATAATTTCTTAAATGATAGTCACATCATAGAATTTAAAGCTGTATCAATGAACTTTCATATTATGTTGCATGAAAATCTATTGAATGAATCTTTGAATGAATCATACACTTTGAATGAATCTTTTCTCCATACATAATTTGTAGTGTCATGCACAGATCATTTAGAAAATATTGATTCACTGAATTATGTACCTCTTCCAAATGTTAACACACTTCATTATACAATACCCCCCCTTCTTTAAAATCACCACTAATTTCATCAAAAAACTAAGTATTGGGATGCTCTCAAGTTCATAGTGGTAGATATAAATTTTCCAAAATTTTGATTTTCACTTGAAAGCTCAAGTTTTATTACTGACAAAAAAAAGCATAGTTAAGCTTGGAGTTCTAAGCTCACTTCATTTGAGAAAATGCCTGTGAAATACTAATATCCAAATAGCCATAGTTGGTCTGTCAATCATTCTTTCAAACAAAAATGGTGTTCCATGAAAAAAAAGTAGCTAATTCCACTCACAATTGAAACAATCACATACGTGATTTTCCTTGAGACAATTCAGTATGAAGCAGAAGTGGTTTGTGTGCATCTCTCATCTTGTCACACAGAATTTTAAAAAGATGCATACTCTGGTTGAGATTTAATAGAATGAATATTTTTGACTGCTTTATCAAAGAAAGTCTTAAACTGATTTTTTTTCATTTGATTTGATTTGGTTTTTTTAACTGCTAGTACATGGAAGTCAAGAAAACAATGACTACTAGTATAGTTTTATGCCTCTGCTTTGCTTCATGCTAAGGCACCTACTATTACCACTATCCATTAATGCTTTTCTACCATCAGTACAAATATCAATATAGTGAAAAAGGCAAATATCTTAATATGATTCTGAAAATAGTTTTGACCTCATGTTTCACCTGAAAGTATCTCAGGTGCCCCCAGAGGTCTCTGTAACACATTTTAAGAATTACTGCTTTAGACAAAAGCACCCTGGACTTATCTATGGTTACAGACTATAAGTACATATCAATATTATGATGAAAAATTAAATTCTGACAGACTTGGTATATTAGCTTTCTGTTGTTGCTGAAACAAATTGCCACAACCTTAGCAACTTAAAACAAAACAAATTTATTTTCTCACAATTAGTCAGAAGTCTGGACACACAATGGCTGGATCCTCTGGTTAAAGTCTCATAATGCTGAAATATGTTCCCTTCTGAAGGTTCTGGAGAAAGTTCATTCAGATTGTTGGCCAATGTCAGTTCCATGTGGTTGTGAGACTGAGGTATCAGTTTCCTTGCTGGTTGTCAGGAGAGGCTGCCCTTAGTTCCTAGCTGCCTCTGTTTAGTTCTTGAACATGGATCCATACTTCTCAAAGCCAGCCAGGGCACATCACATCCTCCTCACACTTGTAATCTCTCTGACTTCTTCTTCTGTTGCATCTCCGACTCCAGTCAATTCCCTCTATTAAGAGTTTATATGATTAAATTGGGTCCACCCAGATAGTCAGGATAATCTCCCTATAGTCCCTTAACCTTAATTAGAGCTGCAAAATCCCTTTTGCTGTGTAACATAATATATTCACAGGTTCCAGAGAATAGGTGTGGACATCTTGGGGGCAGGAGACATCATGCAGCCTACCACACTTGGGTAGTAAGTAAATGTCAGTTTCAAACTAATAAAAGAAGAAATACTCTATAGTTGGTAGAGTGATAATATGAAGACCTAAGGATATTACTTAAAGTTCCAGGGGAAGTTGAGGTGAGTTAACTGAGCTAAATCCATACCTCTTATAGCAATAATTTTCAATTTATAGTATCTATTTTTGATAAATGAATAGCAATATAAACATGTTATTGCCATATGCAAAGGTAACCATAAGAAAACTAAAATGAAAACTATATTATTAATAAAATAATTTACTCTCCAAAACAAGGCTGGATATTTGTGAAAGTAAGGCAAAGAATTATTGATTTATTTATATATTATAACCATTTTTTAAAGAATGTGTAAGAATTAATTTCATTTAAAAATGAAATAAGGCATAATGGTTTTATTCATTCTAATCTAGTTTTATTATTTATGATATAAAGATGAATACAGTTGCATGATCATTAGAAGGAATTGTTTTTCTTTAATACATGTGTTCTACAAAATACTTTCTTTTCTTCACTGCTGAACTGTCAATTATTTTTTTTAATTGATCAGTTTTGGAAAAGAGATGGCAACTTTTGGTCAGAATACTAATTGAAGGAGTCCTGATTAGTTATGTCATTCATACTGAATTTCTCCAGCACAAATATAAGGGGAAAAATAAAGCCCTTTTGCTATCGTAAGTGAGGTTTATATAATTGTCACCAGACTGTCTCTCTGGATTTTATTGATTGCTAATTTCTTACTAAATTTCCAATTAGATTATGCAACTTGTATTCTATTTTAATCAAATTAAATTAATGTAGACAAGTCATTGTCCTCATGTATATTTATGATTAAAAGTTGACTTTTGGAGAATCCAGGAAGATGTTTATTTGCATGAGCTGTTTATATATTTTGGATATTAACCCCTTATCAGTCATATCATTTGTAAATATTTTCTCCCATTCATAGGTTGTCTTTTCATTTTGTCAGTGGTTTTCTTTGCTGTGCAAAAGCTTTTAATTTTAATTAGGTCCCATTTGTTTATTTTTGCTTTTATTTCTTTTGTCTTAGGAGACAGATCCAAAAAAATATTTGCTACAATTTATGTCAAAGAGTGTGCTGCCTGTGTTCTTTTCTAGGAGTTTTATGGTTTCAGATCTTACATTTAGGTCTCTAATCTATTTTTAGTTTGTTTTTTTATATGGTGTGAGGAAATGTTCTAATTTCATTCTTTTTATATGTAGCTGTCAAGTTTTCCCCACAACACTTATTGAAGAGATTGTCTTTTCTCCATTGTTTATTCTTGCCTCTTTTGTCATAGATTAATTGACCAAAACTGTGGGTTTATTTCTGGGCTCTGTATTCTGTTCCATTGATCTCTAACTCTTTGTTCCAGTACCATGCTGTTTTGACTTATGTAACTTTGTAGTATAGTCTGAAGTCAGAGTGTGTGATACCTCCAGCTTTGTTTTTTTTTCTCAAGATTACTTTGGCAATTCAGGTTTTTTTATGGTTTGATATAAATTTTAGGATTATTTGTTCTAGTCCTGTGAAAAATGTCATGCCCATTTTGATAGGCATTGCATTAAATCTGTAGATTACTTTGGGTAGTATGGCCATTTTAATAATATTAATTCTTTCAATCCAAGAACATAGGATATCTTTTCATTTATTTGTATAATTTTCAAATTCTTTCATCAGTGTTTTATAGTCTTCAGTGTATAGTTCTTTAACCTCCTGAGTTAACTTTATTCCTAGATATTTTGTTATTTTTGATGTAATTTTTCAATGGATTTTTTCTTGCTTTCTCTTTGTGATAGTTCTTTGTTAGTGTATAGAAAAGCAGCAGACTTCTCTATATTAATCTAGTATCCTGCAACTTTACTGAGCTCATTTATTAGTTCTAATAGTTTTTTGGTGGAAACTTTAGAGTTTTCTGTATATAATATCATGTCATCTGCAAATAGTGACAGTTTTACTTCTCTTCCAATTTGGATACCATGTCAAAAATAAATAAACAAATAAATAAATAACCGAATTTAAAAAAATGAGCAGATGACCTGAATAGACATTTTCCCAAAGAAGACATAGAGATGGCCAACAGGCACATTAAAATATGCTCAACATCACTAATCATCAGGGAAATGCAAATCAAAACAATAATGAGATATCACCTCACACCTGTCAGAATGGCTATCATCAAAAAGACCACAAATAACAAATGTTGGCAAGGATGTGGAGAAAAGGAAACCCTTGTACACTGTTGGTGAGAATGTACGTTGGTGCAGCTACTATGGAAAACAGTATGGAATTTCCTCAGAAAACTAAAAATAGAATTACCATATGATGCAGGAATTACACTCCTGGGTATATATATGGAGGAAATAAAAAGAATAATTTGAAAAGATGCATTCACTCCAATGTTCATAGCAACATTATTACAGTAACCAAGATATGGAAACAACTTAAATATCCATCAACAGACGAATGGATAAAGAAGATGTGGTGTATACATGTACAATGGATTACTGCTCATCCATAAAAAAGAATGAAATTCTGCTGCTGGCAACAACCTAAAGAGTATTGTGCTCAGTGAAATGGGTCAGACAGAGAAAGACAAATACCCTATGTTATCACTTATATGTGGAATCTAAGAATTAAACCAAATGAATGTACATAACAAAGCAGAAACAGACTCACAGATATAGAGAACAAACTAGTGGTTACCAGTGGAAGGAAGGACAGGCAAGATTGGGTATGAGATTAAGAGATAAATACTACTGTGTACAAAATAGATAACCAACAAGCATATATTTTGCACCATAAGGAAATAGCCATTATTTTACAATAATTTTAAGTGGAGTATAATCTATAAAAACATTGAATCACTCTGTTGTACACCTGAAACTAATGTAATATTATAAATCAACTATATTTCAATTAAAAAAATCCAGGAAGATGGGAGATATTCAGAATTTTCTTTCTCCGGGTGTTCATTTTGCTAGATGATGTTAAAATACATTAATTTTTAATAGAAGATACCAACATATTTTTAATTTATACTAATTCATTCACTGTTTTAGAATATCTACTCTACCTCACAAATTGCAATATATATGAGGGAGTTTGACAGAGAATCCTTTGATAAGCTTTTCTGTTCTCAAACCTCCATTTTCTAAGTTTTCTAATCAGAATAAGAGGTGATGATTTTAATGTTCACACAAACTATTTCCTTTCATGCAATTCATCACTCAGAATTCTTAATTTCTTGTTTTGATTCCTTAATTAACATAAAATTATTATTTTGCTTGTTATTATGATCATAATTAAAATCACTCTTATTACATTAACACAAACCTAACTCATTTAAATAATAATGATTTATGTTACAGTTAATTTAGTTATAATTTTTAATTACTACTCTCTACATTATTAAAATGGTATAAGGTTGTAAATATAATTATAGATAACTGCATAGCATCTCATGATTATTCTTAAAACATTTCCTTCAGATGCTAATTTTTTTAAGTCTCAATTTCGTTTTGCTTCTTATTTTTTTTCCTTTTGAATTTTTTCTCCTTAGGCTTTTTTCCTTCTTTTTTCCCTTTAAAAAAAATATCTGTCTTAGAGTTAATTTTGTCACTTTTCCCTTACCTGCATTATCTTCTGAATTGCTCATTTAAACGAACATATCTTAAAAATAAATATTAAAGCATATAGCAACTTAATATGATTTCACATTCACTGTTGTTTGCTCCCAAATAATAGTTTTCCTTTTCTTTTCTTTGTAAACTAAGGAAAGTTTTACATGTTGAATCTGTTTGTTTGTTTGCTTGTTTTGCATCTGTTACCAGCAATGAATAGAATATTTCTTTTTATTTTCATAAGTGGAAAAATATTTTCAGAATTTAACATAGAAAAATTTACTTAGAAGTATTAGAATGTTAGAAATAAATGTCCTATGTGTTCAATTATATATGCCTACATGTATATACATCTATACACATATAATTTAATATCTATATTCATCTACATGTTTTTTAATTCTACATTATACACACATGCACACATACCCAAACATGAAGTATAATATGTAAATCCAAGAGAGAACTACTGTAAGAAATCTGAAAAAAAAACTTGGTTGTTAAAAATAAATTCAAATCTTTCAGTGTAAAATAACAGGCTAACTGGTATTTATTGCATCTCCCTCATGATGCCCCATTAAAATGAAAGTAAATGTTTTAAAAAACGTATAAACTCAGGAAAAGCAAGAGTGCTCAACACATTTCTGAAAAATGGAAATCAGATGGAGTGAGTGGTGATAAATGATGCAAATGAAGAAAATATCATAAAGTGTTTTAAGTAGGTGTTTCACCTTGCATAATATTCTTGGGGAAAATGTCTCAGGAATTGAAAACAACAGGAGTGATGGAAAACCTGCAGCTGAAACCAAGGGCATTAGTAGAGATCTCTAAAAGAAACAGTGATTGCACACACACACATACACACACACATATGCACAGCATAGAAGGTCATTACCTCCTCTCCTACCTCAGTGCTGAGAAAAGATAAAAAAGCAGAGTTCATTTCCATAGTAATTAAACAATCAGTCCTAGTAGTCTGAAGAGAACTAAGGCACATTTAGAAGTTGATATACCAAAGCCAAGCCCTCCACAGTCTGCAAATGTTGGATTCAAAAGAAAAATGAACTACATTCTTCTAAAATGAAATCTGGCAATTGGCATGTCTATCAAAGTTCATACTCTGCTTTTCTATTATCTCACCAGATATTTGAAAATTGAAAGAGTGAGAACAAGGTACATAAAATAAAATTAAAAATCTAGAGAAAATATAATTTAAGGGACATAGACATGAAAAACTAAAATGAAAAAAATACAGCAAAAACATAAAAATTCTAATAAGGAAACCCAGTAAGATTTGAAAAGAAATTACATTTATAACATGGAAGAAAAGAAAAAGCTCTTGGAGTTAATGAAAAAAAAAATAAGTGAGCATGTAAAATGTAAATTAAAAAACCTCAAATAGAGAAAACAACAGATAATGTGACAAAAGGCATTAGGAAAAAGATAAAAAAATATAAAGGATGAATTCAAATATCAGCATCTAAATAACTGAAAAGATGAATTTGAAAACATCTAAAGAAAGACAAAAAATAGGAGAAACAGAAGGAATAGAATAAATAAATGACTAATGAAAAACTATTTACTAAAGGTGAATGGAAACATGCATCTTTGGAATGAAAATCCTCACCAATTAACCACATGTACATGTCATTATACAATTTCAGAATACAGGGAGCAAAAGAAGACTTTAAAAACATCAAGACAGGAAAAAAAAAAGGCATGTCTATTAAAAATAAATAAGCAAATGAAAAAATCAGTTTCAGCAACACTTTTAAAATATAGGGAAGCTATATTTTATCATTAGAAAATTATTAGAAAAATAATTTTCAAACTAGAATTATTTATTCAACTAAACCATTAGTCAAATATGTTGGCAGAAGACATTAAGTGAGATGGTTTGGAAGATTTACATCCCACTGACTGTTTCTCAGAGAAGTACTTGATTCCAGCAATACGAAAGAGTAAACCTAGAAAGCAAAGAATCTCAGGTCCAGGAAACAGCATTTCCAAACCAAAAGATAAGTAAGAGGAAGTTCTGGGATGTCAGATGTGTAGTGTACTTAGATTCCAGTCCTGACTGGAGCTGGAATAGACAGGCCTTTGACTAAAACGCCTGTGGGAAAACTGGAGCTCAGTAGACTAGATGATTTAATGAAAAGGTTGAAAAAAAATTTTTTTGACAAACGCAGCTATTTTAAGGAATATAAGCCAATTTGAAATCTCTGAGAAAAAACAGCAACAGTATTGAACAATGGGTTAAAAGCATGGGATATTGAGCTAGACTGCTGACTTCAACTACTGACTCTGTACTTATTAATCATGGGAAATTAGGTAAGATTTGTAACTTCCCTATGCTTCAGTTTCTTCACATGTAAAAAGGATAGTACTCATACCTAATTCACAGTTTATTCTAAAGATGAAATGAGTTAATTAATTTACAGTATATTTTTAAATGGCTGGTAAAAAGCAAGTACTATATAAACTTAACATTATTAGCATAGTGTTGATAATATAAGAAAGGAAATGTGATTGTGATACTCCTTCACTCTGCAATAAATAACAAAGTATATTTTAATTTTAAACTTTAGCATCATTCTACAGGTAAGGCATGCAAAACTACTCATGGTGTTCTATGTTTTATCTACAAATAAATTTATTATTAGATGTAGTGAATTTGAGGACAATTATAGGTACTTTTCATTCATACAATTGTTAAACATACATTCAGCTCTAAAAGATGTCTCTTGATTTCCATATTTGAGGGTGACTTTTGACTTTCATCTTATGTCTCCACCTTCAGTTCCCACATTCTTTAAAATTCTACCTTCAGTAGTGGATTTTTTTCCCTTATGGAAATAAAGCATACAGACCTAAATTTGAAGAAAATATTGTCAGAAATATTGAAAATATAAAGTATAAATAAAAATTAAATATTTTTATACATTAGAGGATAAATATTCCAAGCAGAATTGATGAAAAGTGGAGACCTTAAAATATTATATTGCTAACATCCTATTATAAATATATATATATTATTGTGTGAAAATATAACAGACATTTCAAAAGTATCCATGAGAGAAAAATGCGGAAGAAAAATAGAGCACCTTGATGAAGGAAAAGATATATTTTGTCTATGTAAATAATATAAAATTTAAAATAATATAATATTCAAATTTTTCTAAATATAAGCTAAGTGTAAGTAAAGTTATCCATTAGTGGAATGGTGATATAGAAATAAATTCCAAATTTACAAATGAAAATAATAGAATGATTAGAAATTTGACCAATGTAGAAAATATACAGAAAAAATGTAACAATAAGCTTAATTAATTATTCAAAATAAAGATTGAAAGAAAAAAGTCAACTATATTATTCAAAGCATGAGTGAACTAAATTTTCTTTTAAGAAAAAAGATTGTCAGTTTAGGTTAAAAGATAGACTAGTTTTATTAAATTTACAAACAACTATAACAACAAAAACAATAACAATGATCATGCTGATGAAGAAAGGGATAATAAAAGAGTGATCAGAAATAATAGCCAAATGCAAAGAAAAGAAAGTAGAATGGGAAATATTAATTTCAGACTAGGTGAAATTTTATGTTAGTGGCAAATTTTAGTAGAATTAAAATTATAAAAACATTCAAGGCACACTTTATGAACAATATGTCATCAAAATATATGCACTAATCAATTTAGCTTAATATGTAAAGCTACTAAAAATGCAAGAGGATCCTAATAAAAACATATGTAATAAAACAAAAAAAGTGAGACTATAAAGGATTATATTAAAAAATTATATGCCTGGAACTAATTAATATGATAACATACAAACTTTTACCTTACAAGAAGAGATATTGTATCCCTTGTGTGTACCTGTGTGAGTGTATGAGTATCTTGGAAATATTTTCAAAATTCAATCAAATATCAACTCTCATCATAATCCAATTGAATTAGAAATAACCTTTAAATGTAACAACTGTGGTTTCATGAAATTCAATTAGCCTTGTTACTTTACAGATTTATTTTATTTTGTTGGCATTATATCATCAACATTTTTTTAAAGAAGTAGATAAATCTTTGTCCCCTGGATCCAGGGATGAATAAAATAATCTCTGCTGTAGATATGAACCTATTAATTCATTGACTATTCTTTCAAAAAATATGTATTCTGAAACTACTGAAGAATAATAGGATTTTTAAATAAAGAGTCTACTTTATCAATACACTAATAATTATTATCTTAATTGAACTAATTGGACTTAGATACAAAGAATTGAAATTCCTACTACTAAGCAGGATAAAATAGTAAATCTAAGGTATTATTTAGCATGTAGGTCAAAGCATAAATCACTGAAAGATTCATTTACTTTGAAATAAAGAAAGTATAAGGAAAAAATAAGACTTTGGGAATATAGTGTCCAGTTGAGAGAAAAACCCAATACTGCCAAGATCCCTATGTGAGGCTTAACAGTTCAAGCCATGATCAGTAATCGCAAAGATGAGGGGATGAAGATGAGTTTAGAAAAATGAAAGGAATCCCAGGAGGTTGTGCTACAAACAATTGTTCAGAAAAGGAAAGGAAAGCACAAGTAAATTGTGATGAGATTATAGGCTCAAAAAATAGCAAAAATAGACAAATTAAGAAGAACTTGAAAGAATTTGGAACAAAGATGCTTTTCACTCATTCTCATAGATAAACTTGAGGAATGTGACACCTTTTTATTCATTATTTAAAAAGCCAATGACTTGTCAATAGGGTGCCCAGATATTTTGTCAAACATTACTCTGGGTGTGTCTGTGAGGCTGTTTTTGGATGAGATTACCATTTGATTACTATTTGAATCAGTAGACTGTGTAAAGCATATTGCCCTCCAATGTGGGTGTCACTCACCCTATCAATTGAAGGGCTGAGTAGATATAAAAAGGCTGACTCTTTTGAAAATAAGAGGAAACTCCTCCTGCCTGACTGCTTTGAGCTGGGGTATCAGTCTTATTGGCCTTCAAACTCAAAACATTAGTTCTTCCTGGGTCTTGAGCTTGCTGGATTTTGGACAGGAATTTACACAATTGGTTATCTTGGTTCTCAGCCCTTGGAGTTCAACTGGAACTGCACATCAGCTCCACAGGGTCTCCAGCTTGTCAATTGCAGGTCTTGGGGTTTCTCAGCCATCATAATTATGTGAGGCAAATTCTTTTTTTTTTAATCAAATGTCACTAATAGGCTTTTTTTTATTATTTAGTTATTGGCTGCACTGGGTCTTCGTTGTTGCACACAGGCTTTCTCTAGTTGCAGCGAGTGGGGGCTACTCTTCATTGTGGTGAGTAGGCTCTTCATCATGGTGGCTTCTCTTGTTGTGGAGCACAGGATCTAAGGCACGTGGGCTTCAGTAGTTGTGGCACATGGGCTCAATAGTTGTGGCTCATGGGCTTTAGAGTGCAGGCTCAATAGTTGTGGCTCATGGGCTTACTTACTCCGTGGCATGGGGGATCTTCCTGGAGCAGGGATCGAACCTGTGTCCCCTGCATTGGCAGGTGGATTCTTAACCACTGCACCACCTAGGAAGTCCCAAGGGAGCTTATAATAAGGCTCTCTCTGGATATAAACCTGTTTTAGTCTGGGTTCTCCAGAGTAACAGAACCAATAAGATATATAGAGATATATATGAGGAGATTTATTATAGAAATCCGCTCATGCAATTATAGAGGCTGATAAGTTCAATGATTTGCCATTTAGAATCTGCAAGTTGGAAAACTGGTGCTGTAAATTCAGTATGAGTCCAGAGCCAATGAAGTAAGTAAAACTTTGAGCCCCAAAAGCCTGACAATGGGGCAGATGGTCCAGTATGGTAATTCCCAACCTGAGTCCAAATGCCCAAGAATTAGGAGTGCCACAGTGGTTAAGAATCTGCCTGCCAATGCAGGGGACACAGGTTCAATCTCTGGTCTGGAAAGATCCCACATGCCGCAGAGCAACTAAGCCCATGCGCCACAACTACTGAAGCCTGTGTGCCTAGAGCCTGAGCTCCACAACAAGAGAAGACACTGCAATGAGCAGCCTGTGCACTGCAACACAGAGTAGCCCCCATGCACTGCAACTAGAGAAAGCCCATGCACAGCAGTGAACACCCAACACAACAAATAAATAAATAAATAAATAAATAAATAAATAAATAAATAAATAAATAGAAAAAAATAAAAATAAAAAAAAAAGAATCAGGAGTGCCAATGCCAAAATGCATTGGTGAGGACATTCTTCTTTACTGTCTACTGATTCAAATGCTAATATCTTCTAGAAACATTTTCATGGACACAACTAGAAATAATATTTTACCAGCTATTTGGGCATCCCTAAGCCCAATTAAGTAGACACATAAAGTTAACCATCTATATCTATATATCTATATATTTATCTACAAAGACTATATTGACATATAAGCTGTAGCCAATAGTTTGGCTGGATGATCAGGAACTTGGAAGGAATATAATTGGAAAATTGATGACCAGGAAATTTAGGGAAGAGGTATGTGGGTAGAACTCTCTAAAAGGGAGGGTGGGGGGAAGAAGATATTTGTGTTGCATGTAATTTCTCACTGAAGGGTGACCTTAGCAGAGGAGAATTTTAGTAGTCAAGTTGATAAGGTGACACATTCAGTGGATACCAGGCAGCCCCTCTTTCTCAAGCCACTCTTGTGCTTATGCACATTGCCCATTGAGCTCATGAATAAACTGGCCATGATGGCAAGAATAGAGGTTTCGCATTGGTTCAGCAACATGAATTTCTACTCATCAAGGCTGACCTGGCCACAGCCACTGCTGAGATCCCAGTGCTCCAACAGTACAGACCAACAATGATTCCCTAATCTTCAAGGTGATAAACCAGCTACCTGGTGGTAGGTTGATTACATTGGGCTGCTTCCATCATGTAAGGGCCAGCCAGCCCTTTGTTCTTACTGAAATACAGTCTAGGTAGAGATTTGCTTTTCCTTCATGAAATTCTTTTGCCGAAACTGCCATCTGGAGACTTACTGGTGGACTTATAGTCATGGTAGTCCGTACAACATTGGTTCTGATCAAGGAAATGAAGTATAACAATGGGCCCATGCCCATGGGATTCACTGATCTCACCATGTTCCCCATCTTTCTGAAGCAGTTTGCTTTACATAATAGCATTTTGAAGAGTCAATTACAGAGCCACCTAGATTAGGTGGCAATATGTTGCAGGATGGGACAAAGTCCTCCAGGAAGCTGTAAGTGCTAAGTTGGCTTTCAACATATGGTGCTTTTTCTCCCATAGCCAGGATTTATGGTTTTCAGCATCAAGAAGTGGAAACTGCAGTGGCACCACCCACTATTACACTAGTGATCCACTAAGCAAAATTTTTGCTTCTTGTCCTCCAAAGGGAGGAATGTTTTCACAAGGACACACAATAATGGTTCCATTATACTGGAAGTTGAACCACCCAGGCCCTTTGGGCTTCTCATGAATTCTATATCAACAGGCAAAAAAGTGGAGTTTTGAGACAAATCCACACACATAGTGAAGGCCATGTGAAGAGAAGCAAATGTTGGAATTATGCTACCACAAAACAAGGGATATCTGCAGCAATCGGAAGCTGTAAGAGACTAGGAATGGATACCCCAAGACAGCACTGGTTTTTAAGCCACTTTGTTCATGGTATCTTTTCACAGGAGCCATGGGAATCTAATACATTTATTAAAGATACTTAATTGGTTAACTGTTTAAATTTGCTTGTTATATCAGATATTGACAATGATACTCAAATATGTTAAATCTAAAAGTATAGTTTAATTGAAGGAATTCTACTAAGTTTAAGAGCATCCTTAAAAGTGATCATTAAATTCACTAAATTTTTAAATGTCTGAATCTTGAATATAAAAGCTTAAGGGTTGTCTATATTAAATCACTGATTAAACATTCATTTTTTTAAAAGTAATACCAAATTGTCTGCTTTGTGCCCCTCTTACTAGCCTTGGGTAACCAAAAGAATCTCAAAAACATAGTTTACTGTTTAAAAAAAGTAATTTTTTAAATTAAAAATTTTTAAATATTTTAAATTTAATTAAAAAAATTAAATCATCTTTATTAGTTAAATTTATTTGATTTGTTTGTGTTACTTATAACCAAATTTCTTTACTAATACATCTGGGAAGAACACTGGATTCTTGGTTAGCAGGAATTTCATGAAATTTCCCCAAAAAGGACCATGCTATTTTCCAAACTGCAAAACAGATTCTACAAGTTCTACTTGCTCTGTAAAAGAAGCAAAGCTGAAAGAAAATTATTTCTTGAAACCATGAGAAAAAAAGATGTTCCATAAGAATAAACCCGAGTATATACATTAAATGTTTCTTCACCAATTTCACGAGTTCTAGCAAGCTGAGACCGTAATCTGTATAAAATGAGAATACATCTCCTTTGTAAGATAAAAAAGGAAAATTACCAGTTAAAATTGATCTTAATTTAATTCTATAATTATACTTAACAGTTTTAATAAAAACTTATATTTACATGATTTCATAGAACCGAATCCTTTTTCCAAAAAATTGATAATGTGTCCATTTTAGAAACACTGAGTTTTATCTGTGCATTTGTACTATAATTTAAGGATACTATATACCATGGTTTAGAGACATTTGCCAATGTTTTCTTAAAAAGTAAAATTAAAAGATTATCTTATAAAAGCATATATTAACACAAGAATAATTGAATCAAAAAATGTTCTTGTCTAGATGAAAGAATTTATTATTACCATAAGCCTTGAACTGCTGCTATTATATAACTTACTTTTGAGAAAAAAAATGTCAGTTTGGGGATAATATATTTTGAAACTACTCATTAGGCACATTATATAGAAGTAGTCACATTTTAATCTTAACTTTCATCATGCTAATTGTGGAAATCTCTAATCAGTTTGTAAACTGAATTTATGAATGAGAGACTATTCCATTTGGTTCCCTTTTAAATTTTCAGATTAAGCTATTAAATTGTTTAGAATAGCTTAATTTTCTAGTATATAATTGGATAACTTTTAGCAAAACTCCTCTTTGAAAAAAATATTTAATACAGTACTTTAAAAATAATTGATCAGAAATAATAGCATATTCTGAAATTTTTTCTACTCCATTAAGATAGTCAAAAAGAGATTCTAGGAGCGCAAAGTGTGAATGATCTGTGTGGTCATTAAGTAACGAGATGAGCCATTAATGCTGTTTTATAAGTAATTAATATTTCTAACATTCTGTAGAAATAAAAAAATATTTTTTCTTGAAAAACAGCTTCCTATTTTCATACTTTATAGAATCAGAGATATGTTAGGAAAAACACATTATTTAAAGACTGACCTCTAAGTGAAATGTTGGTGCTTGGTTAGGAAATTCTGAGAAATTACCTAGGTCAGCAGTTTTCAGTGTACTTGGGAACAGTTTAATTCTACTTGGTATTGTTTTTAAGATTTGTTAGTCTGGATCAGAGCATCTTTTATTCTTAGACTAATTATTCTTCACTACCAAGACCTTTGAATACTCTATTTAATGTACCTTGAATTATAAGAATTTTTAATTTGGTTGGTGGGAACAGTCACTTTTTCATGCCTTATGTAAGTGACAGGTACTCTTCCCTCTGCTTTTTTTAGGAGATTCTATTTTTGGTCTTGGGTAATTTCCTTACACATGCTATGATTTGTATTCTGCCAAATTCTTTCAGAGTGACCTATGCATATTTCCAGGGTTCTTCTCTATACAGTCCTCTCCTCTTCAGTACTACATTCTATAAAATATGGTTACTGATTATATAGTTATTGATCTTGCCAAACTCTCAGCTCCGTCTCCTTAACTGCCAGATTTCACATAGGGTTCTCTTCCCTGCACTATAGTCTGCAACCTCTTTCAAGACATGTAATGGACTCAATGTTTGTGTGCTCCCCAAATTCATATGTTGAAATCCTAACTCCTAGTGTTATTGTTTAGAGATAGGGCTTAGCAGGAGATGATAAATGTTAAATGAGGTCATAAGAGTGGAGCCCTAATCTGATAGAGCTGTTGCCCTTATCAGAAGGGGAACAGACCCCATAGCTGTCTCTCTCCACCATGCAAGAGCACAGTAGAAGGTGGCTGTCTGCCAGCCAGGAAAAGTCCTCATCAAAAATAAAATTGGCCAGCACTTGATCTTAGACTTCACAGCCTCAAGAACTGTGAAAAATAAATTTCTGTTGTTTAAACCACCCAGTCTGTGTTGTTTTAACAGCCTGAGTACAGTAAGACAGGACACTAAGCTGGGGCAACAATAGGGCTCAGCTCATTTGTTTCCCTTATCTCAGGGAACACTATACATTGTTGCCTGATATCCAGTGTCTTGAAAACCATTGTTTCAGGCATTTTTTTTCTGTTTTTTTTTTTCAAGAAGGTGATTAAATCTGGGCCCTGTTACTGCATCTTGGTAGAAGCATTAATCTTCTCAGCGCCTATTTGATTAGCGTTTCATGGTTCACCTATTTCCCCTCTTACTTTTAACCTATCTATGTCTTTATATACTTGAGTTTCTTATAGATGCCATATAGTTAGGTCGTTTTTTTCCCCCAGTTACATGTAATATGATTATTAATATAATTTGATTTACTTCTATCATTCTATCATTATTTTTGGTTTGGCCTTCTATTTTTTGTTCAGTATTTTCATATTTCTTTTTTATCAATTGTATATATTTTAGTATTCCATTTTTATTTCTCTATAGTTTTTTGTTTGTTTATTTGCTTCAGGGAGATTATATATCTTTAAGATTGTGTAGTCTACTAGTATTATGTTACAACTTCTAGCAAAATGTATAATTCTACAGTAATTAAGTCCTTTTGCCCCACTCCATTTGCTAATATCACCCAATATATTACATCTACTTATTATGAAAACTCATTGGTAATGGTGCTTTTTGTTTTCATCACTTAAAATTAATTTTCCTACTTCAACTAAAATGTTGAAGTTTTAAAACCATATTCTTTTACCCCCACCTTGCATATTTGACACATGCATTATATCTATAAATACTAAAAACCACTTTTCTTTCAAAAGTCATAGATTATTTTAAAACAGGAGGAGAAAGATATTCTTTTGTATTTACTTAGATTTTTGCATTCTCTTGCTCTTCCTTCTTACTTCAATTTCAAACTTTCCCTCTGCTATCATTTCCCTTCATACTAAAGATATTCCCTTCAGAGCAGGTCTGGGTGGTGACACATTCTTTTAATTTCCTTTCATTTAGGAATTAATTTTTCTGGATTGGCAGGGTTTTATTTTTTTTCTTCCAGCGCTTTAAAAATGCTGTTGCCCTGTTTTCTGGCTTCCATGATTTCCAATGAAAAGTCCATAGTATTCAAAAGGTTATTCTTTGTGCATAACGTGTAATTTTTCTCTAGCTGCTTTCTAGGTTTTTAATAATCTTTGTTTTAAGCAGTTTGATTATCGTGTATTTGGGCATGCTTTTCTTTAAACATAATCTGTTTTAGGTTAACCTAACTTCTTGAATCTGTAAATGTACATAGTTCACCAATTTGGGGAATATTAAACTATTTTTTCTTCATGTGTTTGTTTCTGCACCATCTTCTCCCCTCCTTCTGGGACTCAAATGATGTGAATTATTGATCTTTTGCTGTTGAACCACAGGTCTCTGAACCTGTGTTCTTCTTTTAGCCTTTTCTTCTCCTTGCTCTTTTTACTTGATACTTGACAATTTCAATTAATCTAACTCCAATTCCTCGAATTTTTCCTCCATCTCTATTTTACTCTTTAGCCCATGCTGTGAATTTTTACTTCAGATATTGTAGTTTTTATTTCTAAAATTTCCATACGCTTCCTATTTTATACTTTCTTTTATCTTTTCATTTCTTTCAAGTTTAGTTACCTGTACGTCATTGAGAGTAGTTATCATAGTTACTTTAACCTTGTAAATCCAATGTTAGATTGGCTTCTACTGATTGTCTTCTCCCTTGAGAATGAGTATTATTTCCCTGGTATATTGAGTCACTCTTATCCTGAGGATTTGAAATATTAGGTTGCATAGATTCTTGGCCTGTTGAAATACTCTAGAGCAGAAGTCAAGAAACTTTTTTATGTAATGTACTGAATAGTAAATATTTTAGGCTTTACACAAAATATGGTCTCTCATGTACCAAGTCAACTCTGCCACTGTAGTTAAAAAATAGCAATAGATGATATACAATATTAATAAATATGTGTGGCTGTGATCCAATAATTTTTTTTTTTTTACCAGAACAGTCAGTGAGTTGGACTTGGCCCATGAGGTATAGTTTGACAAGAGTCTGCTCTTGATAGTGTTGATATATTTGTTTTAGCAGGCATTCACTCCAGTTAGGTTCAAATTATGTCTTACCTTCTGTGGTCTGTAGTCCCATTGTTCTTCAGCTGTCAAAACCTTTGTTCAGCTGTGTTGAGTCTTTTCCTCACATGTGACACTCATGAGTTAGTCTGAATTTGGGCCAGTTGCTTAAATCTTAGTCCATTTCTCAGAGTCTGCTGTTCCCTACACATGTTTAAAAGTTTGACAATTTGGTGGAAATGTAAACTGAGGTTTAGCTCTCTGACTATGCTGCTTTTGGACTGTCCTTTTTACATGCAGCACAGAGATAAGCCCAGAACATGTGCAGGTTTATATGCTTATTTATAGAAATAGGATATATCCTCCAGCTCTCCTCTCTCTAGAATTTCCATAATCTCTGGCTGAAGATTTTTTCCTGATCCTTTGGCCCTAATACAGGTTTTAATTTATCTTTTTAAGCTTTAGCTGACCGTGCCACCACACCATGGCAAAACATTCTGACTGAGGTCTATCTAGTTTTGGGTCAAATCTTCAAGAGAAAAGAGGGAAAAATGAAGAAATTTATCCCCCTTACACGTTGCATCTCCAGGCTTAACTACCCTCTAAAATCCATCTCTTTTTGTTTACTTTTTAGATACATTCCATGGTTACTTTCTGTGTTTTGTACCAAGTTTTTAGATGTAATAAACAGGAGAGATAAATTGGAGAATGCTTACTACATCTTTGCTTACACAAGCAACAAGTTGAACCTTAAAGATGTAAGCTTGGTCTCCTAATCAGCCGTTCCACTGCTGGTGACAAAATATGTGAGCCCGAAATTTTTAGACCAAGATTTTCTGTTATGCAAGTCTTCCTTATTTCCAATTCTGGAGAATTTGATTAAATGAAGGGGATGATTTGAACACTGCCACAATGGCAGGAACCATTTTGGGGGAGCAATTATTTGGGGGATTACATGGAATAATACAAGGAACTCTACTTGCATCAAAATTCTTTGTAGAAGGAGGCCAGCCCTAAAAAAAGAATCATCTAACTTTGTTACTTAGGCACTGTTTTGTTTTGTTTTGTTTTTAATTAATTTATGTATTTATTTTATTTTTGGCTGCATTGGGTCTTTTGTTGCTGTGCGGGGCTTCCTCTAGTTGCCACTAGGGGGTCTACTCTGTTGCGGTGTGTGGACTTCTCATTGCGGTGGCTTCTCTTGTTGCGAAGCACGGGCTCTACGTGCGTGGGCTTCAGTAGTTGTGCACGAGGGCGGGCTTAGTTGCTCCGCAGCATGTGGGATCTTCCCAGACCAGGGATCGAACCTGTGTCCCCTGCATTGGCAGGCCGATTCTCAACCACTGCAGCACCAAGGAAATCCCAGGCACTGTCATGTTTTAATTCACGATTGCACACATCACACGAGCACACAGATCAATATGTAGTTAATTAATAAAAGTCAGTGTTAAAAATAGATGATTGGATTAGAGTATAAGGAATATTTAATCCTAAAAGAAAACTGGAAGAAAATTCTCTCTCTCTTTCAAAAAAAATTGGCTAATAGAAAAAGGGAACTATAAGACATACAAAGATTGTCCTAAACCAATCTGGTCATTCATAATTCAGAGGTTCTTTTTGGTAGGTATCAAATGCCTCCACATAGTTAAAGCTAAGTGAGAGCTGTGCATTTTTTTCTGCTGTTACCCTATTACCAGTAAACATGTTAAAATAAAACTTCTTTAAGAGATTCGAAAAAGAAGTAAAATTGTCTTTATAAATAGAGGATATAATAACCCAAGGAGAAAAATAATAAGGAATCTACTTAAAGTAACTAGTACTAATTCACGGAGTTAGCAAATTTGGGAAATAAAGATCAATATAACATTAATTTTGTTTTTTGTATTGTCAACAAACAAAGGAATTTGAAATTATAGAATATAATTTACAAGGCATTCAAAATGAAATCATACATACACAAAATACTTAGAAAAAATGAACAAAATATGTGTTAAACCTTTACACTGAAAATTTTAAAACATTTCTGAGAGAAGTAAGCAGAGAAATTTACTGTGTTCATTGACCAAGGGACTCAATATTATTAAGGTGAAATCTGTCTGTAAACTGATGTGAAGATTTAGTGCAATCCAAATCAAAATCTCAGAAGTTTTTTTTTTTTCCTAGAAATTTAGAAGCATGGTCTAAAATGTATGTGTAAATTCCTAGGACCTATATCATCCAAAACAATTAAGAAAAAGAACAAAGTAGGAGGACTTAAACCATGTGATTTCAAGAGAATTATAATCTATAACGAAGACAAAGTTGTACTAGTGTAAGGATAGATGCACAGATCAATGGAACATGAGATATATACTACATATGTTTTAATTATGTGCCTAAAATATTTTCTTGAAACATGTATATGTGGATGTGTGTATATCTCAGGAATTCAAGAATAGTGAAATATCAAAGATATCCATTGATGTAATTTGCCACATTCATAAACTACAGAAAAACAGTTACTACTTTTCATGTGGATAAAAAGTATGTGAGATAGTTCAAAAATGCAAATGTAATATAAAAACTTTAAAAATCTAAAAATAGATTAAAACTTTCTTTGTTATGTAAATGCTGTTTACCAAAAACTATATTTAATGACCAAGCATTTCACCTAAAATCAGGAATATAACATGGATACTGCTTTAAATTAGAATATAGTGGCAGTAACAACAAAAACAACCAGACATACATGACACTTCTTAATATTTAGCTGAAATCTCCTATTAACTTTTGGCTTTAGCATTTAAAAAGTCAATTAGCCAAACACATATTCAACATCATTTGTGACTTCTTTAAACTATTGTAAAATTTTACCTATCATTCCATTATAGTTGATTCTGAAATCAGTATTCATGGTTTGAAACCTGAGATGTAGTTGGGAATTCAAAATAAATGTCTTATTGTGAGGCCATTAAAATGGCTTCCAACAATCCCACTTCCTGGTACTCACTATAAAAACCCTTTTTCCTTGTATGTGGGCTAGAACTAGTTATCTGATTTTGATAAGTAGAATATGGCAAACATGAGGGATGTCAGTTCCAAAATTGGGTTATAAAGACTGACTTCTATCTTGCTCACACTGTCTCTTGCCTTCTCACTTGCTAGCTCTGATGAAACAAGCTGCTATGTTGTGAACATCTCCATGAGAAGGTATGCATGGCAGGAAACTGAGGCTTACCTTCAACCAGCAGCTAGCAAGAAATTGAAACTTCTTATTCAACTGTCCGTGAGGAACAGAATCTAACAAACAAGAGTAAACATGGAAGTGTGAGTGTGTGAGTGATTCTTTCCTCATTGATCCTGAAGGTGACTGCAGCATGGTAGACACCTTGATTTCTGTTTCTAAGAAACCCTGAAGCAGAGTACTCAGATAAGCCACACACAGATTCCTAAGCTATAAAACTGTGAGATAACAAGTGTTTTAAGTCACTAGTTTTGATGTAGTTTCTTATAGATACTTAGATACCTACCTTTTCTCTCTCAGCAATAGATAACTTAGGCACCTACCTTTTCTCTCTCAGTATACTATAATAGAACAAACTATCCCTGTATCCTGCTCACAGTTCTAGGATATGGATTAGTTTTATCTTGCTCATTATTTTGTGGGGAAAAGTTAGAAATGTAACCCTTTTGGGCAGAATCATGTCTTGCATTATATTTTCTATTTCATTTAAAATATTAAGACTGTAATTAAACTGTGAAAGACAGGAATTATGATGAATATGGAATGTTGCTTTAGAAGTCTCCTTTTTTTTTTTTTTCCTAGGGAATTATCAACAGTTTCCATGACTTAAGGTTGTAGAGCAGTTTTCAAAACTGTGTTCTGTGGACCTCTCATGTTCTGTATATATGCTTCATGTGTTTATAAAATATTTAAATATTTAATATACTAATATTAAAGCTTGATATTAACATTAAATATTTTTCATTTTACTGAGCAACGTGAGAGAGAAGGGCACACTAAGGTCTGAAAAGCTCATTGTTTCCTTATCAATAACACAGTAGTACTTTTTTTAGCTGAAAAATGCTATAAAAATAGAATCAATAGCATTGTGTATCTAATGCAGTTGATTTAACAAATGCTAAGAATATGTGAAATGTTTTCAAGTAAATTAATGAAGTATGAATGTTTGAAGCTCTCCATTTTGCTTATTTGATATAACATTTTAGATAGGTAAATACAGAATGATTTATTACTTTGTAAAACTTTTGATGAAGGAAATTTTTAAGTGTTTGGATTCATTTTTAACAAACCATTAAATAAATTGACAAAAATATATAGTGACATCTGTACTGATGGTACAGAAGCAAAAATAAGAAAACAGAATTAGTTCCAAAATGCAAATTAGAAGTCATTGTACTTTTCTGGAAAAGTGCTAGGTCATCCGAAAGTACCCACATCTTTTTTTTAATTAATTAATTTGTTTATTTATTTTATTGGCTGTGTTGGGTCTTTGTTGCTGCACACAGGCTTTCTCTAGTTGCGGTGAGTGGGGGCTACTCTTTGCTGTGGTGCATGGGCTTATTGCAGTGGCCTCTCCCGTTGCAGAGCACGGGCTCTAGATTCATGGGCTTCAGTAGTTGTGGCACATGGGCTCAATAGTTGTGGCGCATGGGCTTAGTTGCTCTGCGGCATGTGGTATCTTCCTGGGGCAGGGATCGAACCCATGTTCCCTGCATTGGCAGGTGGATTCTTACCCACTGCGCCACCTACGAAGTCCAAAAGTACCCATGTCTTTAACAGTGGCTGTTAATGTTGTTAAAAATTCTCAAATTTTCCACATTTTCAATGTATATCGTGATCTACAGAATTTGCCTAAATTCATTGGCTGACAGTCAAGTGGTGAGCACAATATCAAGAACACAAGGAATTTCTTTTAAAAAAAATAATTAAGGAATTCCTTTTTTCAAATATTCTCAAATATAACATGAGAGGAACAGGTCTTTCACTTTAATATCATTGATATAATTAGGCATGAGAATTTGAGTTAGACATTGCAAAATAATGGCTTTATAATTTTTTGAGGATATATTTGATGGAAAATTGAGACTAGATAACATTATTATAGAATTTTTTCATTTCTGTAATAATTAATACATTCAAGAGTATATAAGTGATCCAGGAAGAATAAAGTAAATATATAACAATGCATTCTCACCAACTCACCCTTCCAACTGCCTCAGGAAATAGCTTTTATTCTGATTTTAATGTTTTTCTGTCCTTTCATTGCTTTTTTTAGAGCATTGCCTTATGTGTATGTATTCATGAAAAATATTGTTTATATTTGGTTTTGAGTTTTATAAAACTTATATGACATTTTTTGTCCCTCCTACACTATATTTTTAAGATTTTTTTATAAGAGTAGTTTTGTCCAATCCATTTTTGTTATATTGTGTTAAATGTGGGTTCCATAATTTTTCAATTTTCCTGTTAATGTATGCTTTGAATGTTTTCTATTTTGTATTACAAATAATGGTGCCATAAACAGCCTTCTGCCTATTACTCGATGAATATAAAATTATTTTTCTACATTATGTAACTATGATTGAAATTTCTGTGTCATAGGTTATACAAATATTTAATTTTATCAGACAAGCTCAAATTATTTCTCAAGATGGTTATGCCAGTTACACTCTACCATCCAAGCCTGAGGTTTCTGCTTTCCCACTTCTTTGCCTATACTTTGGTTTTGGTCTACTTAGTGATTGTAAATGTCATTTCACTGTAGTTTAATTTCCATTTTCCTGATTATTAATGAAGTGAAGTATATCTTAAGTTTTTTTGCCATTTGCATGTCTTCTGTGAAATTCTTGTGTGCTTTGGCCCATCTTTATAGTTTTATCTTATACAGAATTTTTTATTATAAAATTAAATATTTTTATCAAATAATGTGAACACTCACTTAGAAAACAATTTGATGTTCCTTTTAAACTGAGCACTGACAAACTGAGAATTCCAGAGCTTTGAACAAAATGTTTTTTTCCAAAATTATTTTTCTTCCAAGTTTGAGAATGTTTATTTG
Source organism: Hippopotamus amphibius kiboko (assembly GCF_030028045.1). Classification (NCBI taxonomy): domain Eukaryota; kingdom Metazoa; phylum Chordata; class Mammalia; order Artiodactyla; family Hippopotamidae; genus Hippopotamus; species Hippopotamus amphibius. The sequence continues at coordinate 146,947,362 of NC_080190.1, read as the reverse complement.
AATAATGTAGTAATTTCAAGGCAAACTTAGTAAATAACATTCCCCACTTATATTTTTTGTGAAGGAGAATATTTTAAATATTGTGTAACCAAAACAAAACATATAATATATAGAAATATTTTGAAAAGTTTAAAGTTACAATAAAATGTGAATCTTATTATTAATTTACTCTAAAAAATGAAAACATAGACTATTGTCTGTGGCTAATTTTACCTTGAAAGCAGGATGCCATGCTGTTGTTTTCACTAGCTGAAAGCTCATAATTAAGAAAAATCTATAAACTCCATTTCTGAGTTAGTTTCTTGCATACCAGCAGTCTATAATCCACAGTGTTAGCAATGTCTCAGCCTGGAGGCTGCATTACTTGTCTACCTTGACAAGAATTATACCCTGGAGTTTCTGTTTCTGAGGCCTGGTGCAAAGCCTCAAGTTTAATCTTAGATAAAGTATTAAATCAAAGCAATTCTGAGAGTCCTACTATTGAGAAACATCATTGTAATGCACACCAAGTTAGTGTTTATAATCCCATCATAAAGCCTTGTAGGTAAGTGTCTGTAAAGTAATCCATATTGCAGCAATGCTTGTACAGGCATTTGTCTCTTTAAGATGTGATTTGCAGCCCCAAATACATTTTAAATTGGTGATTTGTCTCCAAAAGCACCCAGGTAATAATTGTTAGGCCATTAACAAAATGTGTAATGAGTCATCCACAGCTCATGTGTACTGGGTTTTGCAGAGCTCTAGTGGCAGTGCCTGAAATTCTGCTCTGCAAACACAACTATGCAGCATCGTTGTGATTCAGAGGACTGACCACTACCCACCTCAGATATCTTAGTCTAGTAGAAAACATCTATATTTATTAAATATATCAATTCTCCTCTGCAAACTAATTTTCTCCTTATTTCCTCAAGAAGAAAGATACCGTTAAGAAGCCACTTGCTTCTTGGGAGGCAGAGCTATTTAATGTGACATCACGAATTCTGTCCTGGAGACAGCTATATCAGGGACACGATGAGAGAAAAAAAATTAACCTCTTGAACACTAAAACCTTGTTTGGAAGACAGTCTTGCATCCATCACAGTGAATGCTACCCTAGAGGTTGTTTTATATCACTGTAAAAAATTTCAGACTTGGAGATATGAATAGAATACAGGATGATGTCATTTTTGCTTGGGAAGTAAGTCTTCCCCAATTTTTTTCCACTGACCTGATAAACAACATGAACTTCCTTGTTTTCTTTCTCTGATATCAGGTAAATTTCAGTTCTCTTTTTTTGTGTTCTAATAGGAAAAATTGTTACCAAGTATGTTGCTAATTGTTCTGATAAATCACACACAGTGGTAAATAACATTTATAGTAAGTGCTAATTTTTTACTTTAAATAAACTCACTGCCACAATTAAATATTCATATTAGCACTCCAGAAATGCTAGCAGGTCATTTTAAAGGGAATTTATTATATTTTCATGTCATTTTTAGTGCCATCAAAAGAATTTGATTACTTATAAACTATTTTAGTTGTAGCTAAAAACAGTTTAGCTGTACTGTGCCAGAGAATCTTCTCTTCTACATACTGCTCATTTCCTCGTTATTTTGCAATCTAGAGAAAAGAAATACCACCAGACAGGTGAATAGTGCCTTTAAAAAAATAAAGCCTCTTGAGAGGACTAGGGATTATTTGAAGATATTAGAATACTGTTAAGTAATAGCATAATTTTAAGTCTTCAAATGATTCATAAAGCCTAGATCATAATGCTTTATCCATATTGCTAAGTAATCACTTTCTTATCAAAATATCACTGCTATTTTTATGACAAAATATTCAAGTCTCAAGTGCTAAATGATTTGTCAAAGACATACAGCTTTTATGTAGCAGAATGTAGAATAGATGGAAAAGATATTATTTCTATAACTAATCTGCAGCCATTAAAATAATTTTTTCTGGATAAAGTAAGTAGTGCAGTGACATATAGATTAAAATATAATCACCAGCTTAGAGTGATCCTATAAACCCTCCTTCATATATGCATAAATATAAAATGATTTCGAATATGCAACATCCCATTTTACCTGTGAGGATATTTTCAAAGAAGTATATCTTTGTCTAATTAAATGTACGATATTTAGAGATGTAGTTTAAATTGTTGAGCCTATTTATAATATTTAATATATGTTTTAGATATGTAACATTAAAGCAACATTTGATATATTTTCCTCAAAATCATAAAGTATATAAAATATATGGTTTTTAATAGGATAATTTTAACTGCAGTATATAGTTATAAAAGGAATTATAAAAGAGACAATGTATGTGTATTTTAATTCTGTGTGAAAAAAAGCATGCTTTGGAACAAAGAAGAAGTGAATCTGATTCTTTTATGCATTCCTAATTTACTCCATTGTTGATGGGCCCACTCATTCTTAATCTGCTAATGTCATATATGCCTCTGTACATTGATCACACAGTTCTCTCTGCATGGAATGTTCTTCCACCCTTTATCCATCTGCCAAACTTCTACTTAGGACTGAATCAATATTTTTCAAAAAGTCAAGTACTCAAGCCTGTATATATGCAATGAATAAATGCTGACTAATATTTTAGCAACTACTGCAGGGTGGCATGTTGAATTCACAGTCACTGAATGCAGGAAAGCCTAGAAAATGATGTAATGTTTGAAGCCCAACCTCAAGGATTGTGGCATCATTAGACAGTCCCATGCATGACTGCAGGTGCAAGACTAGGGATGTCTATGAAATTAAGGAAGGAAGATGGTCTTTAATGAGCAAATGTTCTGGGTCAAGGGGGCCAAAATGTCTAAGAGATCTTAAAATAGCATGTCAAAGTGCAACACACTGTTTTTCTGTGGACCACAAATACCATTTGAAATGCATATCTTTTGAATGACTTACCTACTACATTTATTCAATCTGTCTTCTGTTTTGTTCAACTTTTGTTCAATTCACATCTGTTGCCACATTTTCTGGAAAACCCAACTGTTCTAGTGCCTTAAGCTTAAGTCATTGACTAATAATAACCTTTTTAGTTGACAATTTATAATTTGGCTCTTTATTTAAAAATTATACCTTCCCTACCTCCAACTTGCATTTCCATAGCTTTTGTTTACTTGCCATATATTTTTAGTTTACTTATAAGAAGGAAATATATCCCTGTGGTGCTAAGAAATAGTCTATCATTCTCTAGAAGGGGGTGCCAAGTCATGAAAGATCACACACAATAAATGACCAATTTAGGCAGTGGTGATATGGTCTGAAATTGTCTAAGTATGGGTATAATGTTGGAAAATACTTCATGTTATGAAAATCTCTACTATTTCTCCTGCAAATATTGTCTTTTGGAAATTAATTATCTGGAAAGGTTTCTATCCAAGTCAACTATAATTAAATACAAAAAAAATTCCCCCAAAGACCTAAGTTATATTAAATGAATGAGAGTATATTTAAAATATTAACTATTTTTAAACTATAAAATCGTTAATGACCAAAACAAATCCACTCATTAGAATAATAACTTTGTATAACCATAATTTTTAAATCAATTAAATAAAACTAATCAACATTTAGGTATGTGGACATAGAAGTAGAATTAGGAAAAAAGTAATGTAGAAATTTAGAAAGTCAAAATTATAACTAAATATTTAGTCAGTTGTTGGAACAAATTACAACTGATTAATGAAATACATAGTTTATATAACTTGGTTTGATTATCTTATAATAAAATATTGTGAAGTTGAAACATATTATAAATTGGATTAGTTTTCTATACAATCACCAGTTCCTCTCTGGACATTAGTCACTGAAGTTATAACAACTGATATTTAGATTCAAAGAGTGATGTAGCAGGGATATTTTTATTTTTATTTTATTCTTTGGTAGGCATGGCCTCTTATGAGGAATTTGAGATTACATTTTTGTTTCTACACACAGCTTGATTTATCCTTTAAAAATAAACACAGTTTCAAGTCTAAGTATGGGTATAATCTTCGAAGATACTTCATGTTATAAAAATCTCTACCATTTCTAGAAAATAAGTGCATGCTTTATAAAGACCAAGAACCCTTTCACACCCTTTCTCACAAATTGAGATTGGTATAACAATATTATGGATCATAAGTATATATCAAAAATTGACATAATTATTGCTTCTAAAATAATAATTTTTAAAAATATGAGCAATTTCAATCTTTAGGATCTCCAACCAAAAAACCACTTGGTAAGTTAAAGAGAAATACCTCACGAAGTTGATGATTCATATATCTCATCACAAAATAAGTCATTTACCTTTAGATTCAGAAGATGTATTTTCATGATTAAGGTTAATGACATAGCTCATTGCTATTCAGAATCCCACTGAGAGACAATATCAGTGCAAGGAGCCAGTGAGAAGCAGCTACCAATATTTAATAGAGTACCATAATGGAAAATTGAAAACTGCAATTTGCTGGTCTAATAGGAATCCTGGTTTGTATTAACAGAGCCAAGGGCTTCAGTCTTTTACCTCATGTAGACATACATGACTTCAGAGAAAAGAAAATGGAAAAAAATAAAAGCCTGAACAAATGAGAAAACATATGATGAAAAAAGCAGCTGGATATCACTTTTTTTCTATTCAAAAAATATTTGGTCCCCAGGAAAATATCTTAGGAAATCATTTGTGATGATGCATCTCTAATGGATAGGAACCATAGTATAGCTATTGTTAAAATCAATAGACATCCATTTTCAAGGTAAAATGCAAAACCTGCTGTTGTGTTGACCAAAAGGTATGGAACCTACAGCTGCCTGCTGCTGGTATATAATAAAGGGTTTTGACATGGACATTTACTCAGGCTTAAATTTTCTCACTCCATTCTACAGGAGTTTTATAGTAAAAATCAAACTATAATGAAGAAGTTAAATGTAGAGACAATTCAGTCTACAGTTTACTTAGTCTCCAAAAGATTGCTCTGGGTCCAAATAGTAGTAAAAGCTGACTCACCCATCTCAGAAAAATAAGTGTCCTCCATTCCATTGTCTTTTCTACTTGTTGTAAACAGGGTGACTGTAACTATCACAAGGAGAAGAGGGATATGGTTCCCATAGTTCTTTAAAACCTAGTGAGTTGGAATTGGGGGAGGCACTGGGACCCACATTACATGTGGCCCCAAAGTTCAGCCCTCTCTTTTGTATCTCTCACTCCAATAGATGCCATCTGCTATTCTGTTAGGACAATTAAGCAGCCTTATAGAGAAGTCCACATGGAGAATAGCCAAAGCATGTTGTCAGCAGTCATGTGACTGAGTGACACACCAAAGAGATGGATTCTCTAGTGCGACTCAGGTCTTCAGGTGACTGTAGCCCAAACTGACATCTTGACTGCAGTCTATGAAAGAATCTGAACCAGAACTGTCCAGCTAAGCCATTTCCACATTCCTGATCCACGCAAACTGTGAAATACTATATGTTTATATTTTCAAGCCCTTAAGTTTGGGGCTATTTTTGACATAGCACTAGATAATTAATACAGACAAAAATAGCATTGAAGATATAATTACTTACTGTAGAAGGAAGGACAAGGGAAGAAGGGTTTCCCACAGAATTGTTGTATGGACTTGCTTTTGAAGGAAGATGAAGCATTAACTAGGTGTTGGAGAGCTGCATGTTATTTACAGGATATTTTAAAAATACAAAAACATCATTTTTCTTGATCAGGTATCACATGCCTTAGAGTTGAGTTAAAAACAAATTTGAAAGCCAATTTGCTAATGTCTTTCAAAATCTTTACATCTTTTAAACAGTAAGAGAAAACTGTTGTCAGAGATAGTTGTTTAGCTTAGAAAGTTGAAAATGCTATATTAGACAGATTTATATATATAAAAGATTCAATCCAAAAATAGAAAATGGATATCTCAATGTAAAATATAAATGTGTATCATTATACAAGAGAAACACAAATCATAGAGAGAAAAGCAAAACAAAACAAAAAACAAAGATAATTTCCATAGCTAAGGTTAATCCTAGCTTCTTAGGAAGGAGGGACTAAAATTAGTGTATCACTTAGAATTATATATACATACATGTATTAAACTATGCATAATCTGTGTTCTGAATAGGGGTCCATTCCTTATTACAAACCTATTTCTTTTCTTCATAATTTTCCAAGTTAGATAATTCCTATGGGCATTATTGTGTATAGCTACCTAGAGTGACTGGAATATATCACTTTATTAAAATAAATATTATAGTATTCATGTAAGTAAATCCATGTAAGAAATATTCTTTACAGAATGCAGTACTGAATATTTTCCTAGTCAGATAGTTACACAAAATTGAAAGAGATAATATGGCAGTTTCACATTAAGTTAAAAAAGTGTTCACTTTAGTTGTGTTTTGTTAGATTTTGAATGTACCATGTATTTTTGTCTGTGTCAGTGTGTCTGTCTGAGGGTGTATTCATGTTTTACCTGGGGACTGTCCTCTACACTCTTCCAAATTCTAAAAATTGTCTAAAAGAAGTCTTATTTATTTGAAGTGTTTTTGAAACATCTATTATGTGCCAATTCCTGAGGATAAAATGGTGAATTAAAAATGATGAAGAAACATACAGTCTTAAGAAACATACAGTATACTCAGGGATTCAGAAGAAGAAAATATACAAAAACATAAATAAAATTAAAAATGCAATAACTGGTATGAAGGAAAATAGAGTGCTGAATTAGACTTACCTTCCATGGCATTCTTCAAAAAGCATCTTTGAGGAGGTGAGACTTGAGCTGATATCTGAAGGATGAGGAGGAGCAGGCATTGGGTATAATGAGGGAGGCAGAAGCTAAGAGAATTCCAGCCATGAAAACTGCTTGTAGCAAAGATATGTGGGAGAGTGTGATGTCCTGGAGGAATGGGAAGAAGACCAGTCTGGTTTGATCATGCTGACCAGGGAGCGTGATAACTTCAAATGAAGCCAGAGAAAGCAACATGGGTGAGATGATAAGTAGTGAAGATTTATTTTATGTGTAATGGAAAGTTATTGAAGCATTTAGTATAGGAGTGGTATAAATTATGCAATTCATTTCTTATGTTTTATAAAGTTAACTGTCTGAAAAATTATAGAGAATGCAGACAGGAAAGGATAGACAATTGGATATGTCCAGGTGGCAGATAGTGGTTGCTTAGACAATGGAAGTTACAATGGTGATGAAGAAAAGACAATTAGCTAAGAAACATTTTTAAGTGATATTGGCAAGTATTAATGATTTGAGAAGCTGAAGAGAAGAAGAATTAAGGTTGACTTTGTTAGGTTTCCAAAAAGAGCTTTTGGATGTAGGGTTGTCAGAGTTCAATTAACTTAGGAAAATATGATAATTATTGCTTAGTAAATGTATGGAAATTGGTAGAGAAATAATAACAGTGATTCTTGAAATTTAAAATATTTTCACTTCCAACTCCAGGGTTTTACATACAACTACGTTCTCAGTATGATACCTGTACTAAAACATCTTTCTGTTAATTTTAGGCATGTCTCTTTTGATTTTTGACCAATTTCTCTATATTAGTAAACTAGCTTGGAATCCATATATTCTCTAGTTGGTTGAGAACCTTGAGAAATTTGCTCCATCACTCAGTGAAGTAACAATATAAGTTCAGTACAATTGTCACAAAACTCTTTGGATACTTGTAACCCAAAGTCAAAATTGCATATAAAACTGTCACACCTTAACATCTCAGGTTTTGAAAAGTTTAAGAAAAAAGAGAGAACAAGAAGGGTGAAATCAGAATTTGCATTTTACATGTAGTTGTTGTGCTCATAAATAAATGTCCCATTCACAGTCAAGTGCAGTTTTACATAAACCTTATCCATGACCACTCACTATGTGAGACTATTGTTCTAGATCCTCCATCTGGTAAGAGCCATCAGTTGACAGTTGGAGCACTTTATAATAGTTGATGTGAAACAAGTTGGTAAGAAGCCACTCTTGTTTTGTAATAGCTATCCTGATTCAGTCCATTTTCCTGATTAATGTGCTTTCTTGGCACCCAGGGAGTCCCAGATGTTACTAATGAATTTGTGTGAAATTTTCACTCTTCTGCACACTTGAATATTACTGTGAATGTCATGCAAGTCATCAGATGTCCAACATGTTCAATGAGATGAAAAATATGCAGAGAAACAATTGGCAATATATGTTTGTGTCCTAATGAAATTTGGCTAACCTGTGTCAGCCATTATGCAATGCACTTTAATTGTCTACTCTTGTAAATATTCTGGCTCACTGTTCTCTCTATTAGAAATTGTTTGTATTGGTTACATGCTTCATTTAGTGATATTATTTACAGAGGTAATTAGTGAAATGATTGGTGGAATATATATTTTAGAAAGAAGTTGCTAATAATCTTTTATTATTAAATATTAGTCATATAATTCCAGTGAAAATATTAAAAAATAACAAATAATAAAATTTGGTTTTAATCTAACTTTAATAACTGATTGTGTCTACCCATTCCATGTGCCAGGCACATTTTGGTTTCTTGGTTTTTGGTTTGTTTTCCTGTTTTCCTGCTACATTTTTTGGTCCAGTTTATTTACTACTAGCATGTAATGTCACACATTTTGAATCTTGATTCTTCCTGACCTTCTCTGGTTTCCAGCACCTTTAACTGGCTCTTTTTCTTCTCACCAATGTCTGTTCTACTGGCAGACTCTTCCCTCGCATTCCTCTTTAGCTAGTTAAATTATGCTTTTTCTAAGGCCACAACTCAATTATTATTTTCTCAGGAAAATCTTTCATAACAAATCCTCAAATTATGCTGTGAAAATGTGTCCTTCATAAGTGCCTATCACAGCTGAAATTTTTTGTACTTCTTTATGTGAACTTTTAATCTTTTTTAAGAGCTTTTATTTAGATATAATTGACATACAATAAACTGTATATATTTAAAGTGTACAATTTGATATTTTTTTCTTATTAGTAATGTATATGTGGCAATCCAAATCTTCCCATTAAACCTTTAATCTTTGATTCAAGTCTCTTTCCTCCACTAGATTGTAAGTCTCTTGAGGGCAGAATCTATATCTTTATTGCCTCAAATAAATTAAAGTCATCAGAATACTTTGTGAAAGAAGGAAACAAAAAAGCAAGGGAGGAAGAAATCTACTTAAATTTTAAGTGGTTTGAATTAGACACTGTGCATTTATAATTTCATTTATACTTCTCGGTATCTTTATATGAGTCATCATTATTTCTATTTTGTGGAGTAGTTAGAAAACCAATTTTCACAGGTAGCTGAATCAGAACGTTGAACCAGAACCATCTAACTCATTTGCACATGACTTTTAATCACTATTCTATTTAACAGAGCCTGCAAAACTCTCATCTTAATCACAGCATTTTCCTCTCATACATATTCCAAAAAAAATCACTTGTATCTTTATTAGATATACTTACATTTAATCATTTCACTGTGTGGTGTCAAAAAGGTGATTTTACCAAAAACACTGTAAATTAGATGTATTCGGATAGATACTGTAATATTCTAAATAAGTACATTACTAGGTAGTAGAAAAATTGGGAGTAGTTTTGAGCATTAATTCCATCACTTAATGGCTATGTAAGTGGTTAATAGTTTGTGTATTAGTTTCCTGTTATACAAAATGAGGATTATAATAATTCAAATGAAATCATAAAATTTCTTTAGCTCCATTATGAGCTAGGCACTGTGCTAACACAGAATTTTGAAATGTATAATAGATGTATCAGCAAATGTGCTTTGTTAACTCTAAAGTACTATGCATTTTATGTATAACCCAAAGACTTCCCAGGGTCAGCTTCATTACTAATAAGGGTGAGAGTTTGATCTCCATTTGTCTGACACTTTCACTTATCTTTTAATTGGTTTTTGAATGCAGGTAAGAAAGAGAGTTGATATGTATCAGCCCCATAAGAACTGCAGTAACACTGTTTTCAGACTTAACTCTGCAGTGTTGGAAGTGTAAAAGATTGAGTGATGCTATCATAAAATATCGATAAAAAACAAATAATTAAACTTTCAACATTAAAATGTATTTATTTTGAACTTACTAGATATCGATTCATCTAAATATGAATATGCTTGTTTCTAAAAAAATCAGCAGAAACTTGATTATGAGATAAACTCATTTAAAAGTGCTTTGTAAACCATTAAATATTATAGTTGGCAAGCTGCTATTAATATTTTGAGAAATTATTTTTATTAATAGAAAAATGTAGGAAAGACATAAGCTTTCTATTTGAGGTCTGGGCTTGCCTGAAATCAGCTAAATTGTGGACCCTGTACTTTTCCGAAGTACCATAAGATATGCATGTTAGTGTTGTTAGAATTGCCCATAAATAACTTTGAAATAATAGATGTATCTGGAATTTAGTAAATGTTTTTCTACTCAAAGTATTCATACTGGATAACAATATTACTAGTACTGGTAGCTTGTTATAAATGCAAAATCTCAGGGCCTCACTCCAAACCTACTAAATTGGAACATGCATTTTTTTCAAAATTCCCATGTGATTGTATTGTTAGGAATATTTGAGAAATCTTGATAATGATCATCCTTAGTGAGAAAAATCATGTAAGTAAAACAACACTACCTCTGTGTCATCAGGTCAACAGTTTATTTACTCAAGTAATTATGCAACTTAGATGACCCCTTTCTAATCTCCCAACAATAAATAAATTAAAATGTGTTCAGTTTCTCTTATTCTGTTCTCTTTGTTATATATGAGAAGCATCACAGTGTCATGAAGCTGTCTTTCAGAATTTCCAGAAAACTAAACCATGGGCTCAGGTTCAAGCTAGATCTTTTTATTCTATGCCTCTGATTGAGTCCAAATTTTACTAGCCTCTGTAACTGGAGAGCTATGTGTCATGGATAGAACCTTCCACTGAACACACATTTTAGCCTGCAAGCAGTATAAATAATGTGGACAATATATGTTGGCTTGTCCAATATAGTCCTAAATTATTCCTGTTGTATTTTCATAATTAGTAATGATATCCCATTCCCATTTAAAGTGTCTTGGTTTGAATGATAAATTATACAGTCACTCTGTCTATAAATAAACCAAACAAGAAAAATACCTGAAGGACTGCTTAAGGATTGTCATGAGATAACATAGTATTCTTAGACTTAATTTTACAATATAAACATTGTCTTTAGGCAAATCCTATCCCAATATATTTGAAATAGAGTCTTTCTGAGGAAACTTCGTACTGTTTTCTACAGCAGCTGTAGCATTTTACAGTTTTTTTTACATTTCATCAACAGTGTACCAACATTCCAATTTCTCCACGTCCTCACCAACACTTATCCTTTTTTTTTTTGATAATAGCCATCCTAACAGTTGTGAGATGATATCTCTTTGTAGTTTTGATTTGTATATTCCTAATGATTAGTGATGTTGGGCCCCTCTACATATTTCTCTTGGCTATTTGTACGTCATCTTTGGAAAAAATTCTATTCAAGTCTTTTGCCCACTTTTTGTTGAGTTTTTGTCTATTTGTTTTTTGCTATTAAGTTGTAGGAGTACCTTATATATTTTGGAAATTAACCCCCAATGAGATATTTGGTTAGCAAATATTTTCTTCTATTCTGTTGGTTGTCTTTTCCCTGTGTTGATGTTTCTTTTGTTGCACAGAAGTTTTATAATTTAATATAGTTCCCCTTGCCTATTTTGCTTTTGTTGGCTGTGTTTTTGGTATTAGATCCATGATATTATTGTCAAGATGAGTGTCATGAAGATTTTCCCCCAGCAGTTTTACAGTTTTCAGTCTTAAGTTTGTCTTTAATCCATTTTAAATTTGTTTTTGTGTATGTGTGTAAGATATGAGTCCAATTTAATCCTTTTGCAGGTTTTTTTGTATATCAATTATACCTCAGTAAGGCTATAAAAAGCCCAGAAACAGATTTATAACTAAAATGCTCTGAATGGTTTCTTTTTCTTTCTGTATTCACTCTTCCAAATATCACTATAAATTATTTAATTTTATTTGCTGAGCTGATATAAGGTAGAAGTTGTGATTTTTTCATGGTGAAAAATTTTACAATATTTGGCATACTTGAAATATATTAAAGTACTCCTAGGTGGCAGATATTGTATATATCTTGTTTGGGGCATGGAATGTTACACCTAATACTTCTCTAAGTTCTCCAGCTAGACAGTAGGAGAACTGGACTAGAATGTGAGGCTCCAAGCCCATGGTTATCTCCACTGTTCTTCACTGTAGATTCTGCATATTTTTCTTATACTACCACAAGTATTCTCTGAAATTGAGGGGAAAGCTTTAAGAGGCTGGTTTCCAGATATGGAAGGCAACTAAAAAAGATAAGCCTAATGATTACTTCAGAAGCCTGCTTTCTTTATAAAAATCTGTTGCAGGTTGAGTGGAGACTTAAATAGTGGTCTTCAGATCATCACCTGTAAAAGGGAAAGAAAGGAAACAGGACTGAGTAGAGCAGGAATCTGGACTACAGAGCAATTTCAGAAAACCCCATGGGGAGTTCTGCAGTTGGGGTGGCCCTTCAGAATTATCCTGAGTTCATGAAAGGTGGCTAGGACAGGTCCTGTAAATTCACATGGATTTTTTTTTTCTAGAGAGGAAAGTAAATAATGGATAGAGATAAATTAGGAAATAGTCTTGAAAATTCTCTTTATCTCTAAACTTCATATCTGAGAATTGAGAAAAAAAATAGTCCCCACCTTGAGAAAGGGCAAGGATATTTATTCTCTAGCTAACCAAGTATGAGAAGACATTAAACAATCCTTCCCAATTGTTTAATCCATCAAATATTTGAATCATAGGCATGACTGTTCCCATTAGTAATAGTAACTCATTGCCCCATATGATTGGGAGAAGTTGTGGGCTCTAATCTCAGGAGGTTGTAATTTGTGTATTTTTATTACTTCATCACATTCGTTCCTTTCCAACTTTTCCCTGGAAGTAAGGGTCACTTAGTTCCATATTGAAATGAGGTCATGCTAAAAGGAGGTTTATTTTGAAGGTGCTCCCATCCAAAACATGTTAGAATCCTTTTTTGCTCTTTCTGGTTGGAATGAGGTTTGATTCTCACCAGCCTCCATTATGGGATGATGGAAAGTTGAAATCAACTAAAGAGAAAGGGCAGAGAAGGAAGGAAGGGATGGAGAAAGGAAGGAAACAAAGAAGGAAGGGAAGAAGGAAAGAAAGAGAGTGAGAAGGCAGGCAGGTCAACCAAGAATGAAAGGACCTCTTTATCTCCCCTTCAAATGAGGCTTTTGTGTGAAATGAAATAAAACTGGGTAGGAATGGTATTACACAGCTCAATGCATATTACTAATACCAAATAAGAAGGAATTCACTCAGGTAATGGAGTATGCCTTTAAGCATTTCAGATTTTGCTGTCCATAATACAATGTTATATTTCAAAGAGACCCTAACATGAATCAGTTTTATCCCTATGAAGGTCATTGTTCTTCAATGGTTTTTAGGGATACACAATGTTAAAATAGGGCACTGAATTTCAGAGTATGTTTGACACTGTAAAAATATTGATTCTTTCCTTATAAGTACCTTAAGTAGTGAATTCTCCAATTTTTATGACTTAGTTCTAAACCACATCATAATATTGGGAGAAATATCTCAACTTGAGTAAATTGCTAAAGTAGAACAGCAGTGTGATTTATTTGGACTTAAAGAAAAATAATGTACCTCTAAGCTGTCAATCTAATTAGAAGATGCATTGCATGTTGAAAGAGAATTAATGTATAAAGCACTTTCTCTTTAGTAAATAAATAAAAGGTAAATGCCTTAGATTGCAATGCATGTGGGACTCAGATCACCATAGGCAAAGGTTTAGGGCTGGTTAGTTTTGTACTTTATGCCAGGTGCCAGTGTTGGCAGAGGAAAGCTGAAGAAGGGGTGTAGAGACTTATTTGGCCAACTGTGGCTTAGCAGAGAAAAGACATTATTATCCTACCTTGATACCACAAAGAAGCAACTCCAAAAACTCACTTCTCTTACTAAAGCTAAAACTTTTGATCATAGGGAAATATGGGTTGATCTGACACTGAAATATCAGTTTTATTTTGTCTGCAATTGTCTGTCATCACTACCTTTCCTCCATGAGTGTAACTTCCAGGTTATATATACACTTACTGAGTATAGAAACCTTCTTTGTCTGGTTTCAAAACCCCTGATAGGAGAGCACCATCTTTCCTCTCAAACCTTGGAGATGCATTCAAAGTCCTTTTAATTTGTAAATTTAAAGTTTTTAGAAACTTCTTTGTGTGGACAGTTTATTTGTTTAATAGCATTGAATGGTTGAAAGAACACCTCATTTAGAATTTGACATTTTGTGTTCAGTGGCCATTTAAGTAGCTATACACTAAAACTATCATTGATATCCCAACTAAATTCCCATCTTTAAAATGGGAAAATATGTTTCTCAAAATTCACATCAGGGATAAAAAGAAAATAGAAAAACAGGCAGCAGTACTGATCTACTAGCACCCATCCTTGTAATTTTTCAGGTCACTTATAATCATTTCCTTCAGATGGAAGACTTGCAAGGTAGAAAATTGGCCTGATTTTAAGCAGACAAAACAAGTCCTAAAATGAACTAACATGACTCAGAATGTTCCTTGAGTTTGGGCCTTAATTTCTGTGTGAAATGATGAATTTAATGGTAATTAGACAGAAACAAAGGAGAGCATTTCAGGCACAATTATCAAGCTGCTAATATCCTCAGTGACGCACAGCATGATAGGGTTCTGTTGCCTTGTTCCATTCCATTTGGCTACAGTCCAAGTTTATCCAGGCATTCACGTATGGTTGAAATTAGTGAACGTCTCATGCTTCCAGTTTTTTTTTTTTTTTTTTTTTTGGCCTTCTGTGTCTAATACAACACCTGCTTTCTTAGTGCTTTTCTTTTCAGATATACAGAGCCTGGAAAGCATCATGTATAGGCTCCTTTCTATTCTGATCCTTAAAGGTCATTTTCCTTCCTGTTTTTCTCAACTTTCAAATTTGTTTACCATTAAATTTACCTGTACCTACACCTTTTTTTGTGTGCTCTTTGCAGTTCTACAAGTGCTGATTTTTTTTTTAATGTATTGGCTCTAACCACAGCTAATTGAATTAACATCTCCTATCTTAGAAATAGTTGAATAGAAATATTATTTAGAAATATTTATACAGCATAGAGTTACATCCACTGAAAGAAAACAGAAATACAGAATATTGCATTTTCAACTTCTCTACTTTCTCTTTTCTTTCCTTATTCGCTCTGCTGTCATTCCTCTGAGGAAGAAACTTTTGCCAACCTAATAGCTTAAAAATTAAGATTCATCTCACATCATTTAAAAGGCTAAAAGGCCAACTGAAGAGAAACAATCAAATTCTAATTAAAACTTGTGTCATTATTGTTATTTCAAATATTTCTGAGTTTAAAAAATCTTGTTCAAATATTTTTTGATTCTTCTATCACATATAAAGTTTAAATATGGCCAGAATCATATACTGGTTTCAGAGACATGCAGATAAAATATACACATAAATGATATCTGAAAATGAAATATATAGAAAGCCTTCAAAAATGATGAAAGAGAGAAGCCACCGCAAAGAGAAGCCTGTTCACCGTAGCGAAGAGTAGCCCCTGCTCGCCGCAACTAGAGAAAGCTCACAAGCAGTAACAAAGACCCAACACACCTAATGAATAAAAATTTTAAAAATAAATTTTAAAAAAATGATGAAAGAAAAAAGCTGAAGGAAAAGTGACAAGATGAAATTTTAAAATTTGTATGATAAATGTTACAGATCCTCTCTTTCTCATTATATGTGTATGTGTATATGTATATAAATTATATATGTATATAATATACATATAATCTCTACATTAACATGGTGCTACAAATAGGAAATACAGAAAATTAGATTTTTGCCTAAAGCACATAATTCAGATTTGTCAGGCACACAAAATGTAGAATCTAGGTGAGTACAAATATTCATGCTAATGCTCTCCTTGTGTTGCTGTTAGGAGAGCTTCCCTAGCTGAAGGAGCAGACATTTAAATATCCATGTAAAATGTAAAAAGAAACACAAGAAGAAATTGAAATGTGAACTGATACATTAAATTTCTCAACATAACCCCAGCCTTTTAACCACGATCAGTCATTTAAGCCAGACTTAACAGAAAACTCAACCAAAACTCCTTTTAAAAAATGTTGTTTTTGGTAGAAAACATTCTCATTCACGGGCCTGCAAGGGACAATACTGATGGAAATGGGAACAGAAAGGGTTTATGTCAAAATGAAAAGCAGATGAGAGAAGCGGAAGACTTAAAAATAGGTTTCCAGATTAAACACCTTGAAGCATAGTAGTTGTTAGGTTTTTAAAATGCAAAAGACACATGGTAGTATTTTGTTTCAAGCTCGACAAACTTAGGCTAATTTGGGACACCTGTCCCTACTGCTATTTAACATAGAACACATAACTTGAGTATATGTGCAGAAACCTGAAAAGCTTAAGTATATTTAGCATAACAAACATTTTGTAAAATTCTAGATGCAGGTGTTATGGTTTAAAAAAAAAAGTGTACTTGCAAAACACTGACAGATGAGTAAACAGAAACTGAAATTATCTTGTGCTGTTGGAGTGTAGGAGAATACTACTAATTACAGTACCTAGCATTTTCTCTTAAACTATAAATTTCCATTAATGAGAATGCAAAATTTACTTTTTATATGGTTAGGGGCATGAAGCCATTGCTTCTGAATGCCAGGTGTTAGATACTGCTATGATTATATCTGTAGTAAACATTTTGTCTCTAAATTTTCCCTGTATTATCCTGAACAGAAAATAGAATCACAATATAACAGGTATCTGTTTTATTGGCATTGCCCTTATTTCCAGACATGCATTCTAGCCTAGTCATTCCACCACTGTCAAATCTTTGTATTTAGCCAAAGACTAGGTTGGAAGAGCAAACATCTAGATTCCAGTGTGCTTTCTTTTACCATTTATCAGAATTACCCAGGGCATTTTTTTTTATTTGATCTCCATTATTTCCAAGTATCTAAGCTCTAGTGATATGATCTCTCAATCTATGACATGATATCCATGTCATTTGAAACGTTTTTCTCCCCATATTTTCAAATTGTCAAGGATTTCAAGTTTCTCTGCTACTTACAGATATGTCCTCATATTTATTGTCCAATTTTCAAAACACATACTAAAATGTGCAAAAAAAGATTCCAAAAACAGACTTTTCAGTATAAGCTTTTACACCAGACACACACACACACACACACACACACACACACACACGCACACAGCACACATCTGTAAATGATTTAACAACTCGTCATAATTCAAGGAGGGGTCTTCTGGTATTTTTAGAATTATACTGCTCAGTAGACCTGGAGGAAGAGATAGATGTATTTATATCTTTTCTAAGTGGTTCTTTATAACTATTAAGATGTCTTTAAAATAGAAACTGTAGGAGTTGGCATTTTAGAATTCATTCTGCCTTTCAAGAGATTTTTCTTTTACACAGTCTTTGGGAAAACATATTTCCCCAAGAGGAATTTAAGGGAGTTGATGACAACTGTTAAAATAATAATAATCCTATGTCAATCAAAGGTTAGCAGTACAATTAAATTCCACTCAAAAAGTATTTACAGTGGGCCTAAAGTACTGAAATAAATTGGTATAATTTGCAGAACTTCATCAGGTGGTAAATACCACAGATAAATACTGCCTTACATACATGCTTATGCATCCACAATAGGGGTACCTATCTGTGTGCTCATTACTAAAAGGAAAAAAATATAGAAAACCATATCTCTGTACACTGTGTTGACTACAAATGTTAAAATTTACTTTGAAAGAAAATTCAACTCATAGAGAATTTTTAAAAATCATATTGGAATTAAATAATCCATGAATTAAACCATCTTCTTAGATATAACTCAGTACTTAGGTAAGGACATTAAGGCCCTGGTTAAGTACCTAAGCCAGTCATGGTGAGGACCAGTTTACTTTTTAACCAATTATCTCTATATCAAGCAATTGATTTCACTGCATATTTTCTGAAGCCTCTATTGACACTAACAGACATTAATTATGCCAATTTTTTTTTGCTGTGGCATACTAAAACCACCTGTCAAAAGATTTACCCCACTTTCTTTGGCTTACTACTTGCTAGTAGTTAATTATCTTCATTGAGCCTGATATCACAAGGATTCTAAGACAATAGTCAAAAATCATTAGCAGGACTATGGGCCCCTTACAATAGTTATCAACATAGCTCTATAAAGTTTTCAAGACAACCTATCAAACAGATTTAATTAATATTCTATTGCTGTGTACAATTGCCCCCAAATTCATTAGTTTAAAACAATGAACATTTATGACCTCACTTGTTTTTGAGATCAGGAATCTAACAGTGGTTTAGATAGCTGATCCTGATTCATGGTCTTTTACAAGTCTTTAATCAAGCTATCAGCCAGGACTCCAGTTATATTAAAGTTTGACAGGGACTGGAGGATCTGCTCCCATGGTCAGTGGCACAGGGCTCAATTATTTATCACATAGGTTCCGCCATAGAGCTATGTTACGTGGCAGCTGGCTTCTTCCCAAGTGAAGGATGCAAAAGAGGGAGGTATTACAAGATGGAAAGCACAAAATCTTTCATAAACTAACTTCAGAAGTAACATGACATCAATCCATGACATTCTATTGATTACATAGATCAACCTAGTATAAGCTGGGAATGGAATGCACAGTGGTATAAATACCAGGAGATGGGGGACACTGGAGGTCATGTCAGAGGTGGGTGACCACACAGAAGATCAGGATAAGCACATATTACTTGATATTTGAGAATTAAAATAAATTTCCTAAAAGTGTTTTCCAATTAGCCTACTAAGGTAATAGGCTAAAATACCACTTTAAACCATTTTTTTTTAAATAAGCATAACACGTATTATGCTGCTACCTATCCTTTTGGTCACCTCTCTGTTAGTTCCATAGCATCTGTTCCATCTATTGTCAAAGCAAACCAAGGGGAGTACGGAGTACATAGCACTACTCAATTTGAGTAGTTCTAAATATTTAATACCTTTTTCACCTACACATGACAAAAATTCTAGGTACAATACAAAGTTCCCCCCATTTTATTTCCCATATCTCATTCTATTACAGCTATGTCACAGACCCCAGATTTAGACCTCTCCAATCAGGTATTTCCATGCCAATCTTTGAATATTGAAATTTATATTTGCTTTTTTTGCCCATCATTGTTCATCTAGCACCACTAACTATATGCATATGAATGCCTCATGTCTTTTTATGCTATCTCGGATATGTAATCTGACCAAAGTAATTACCTTCACAGCAAAATAAGTATCAACTGATGCTCACAACACTTATTTCTCTTATATGCCTTTTTATAGAGAACTGAATGACCTTACAGACTCATTTGGATTTTTGAAGATTCAAATGTAGCCACTTGTGAGACAGAACCTTGCAGAGTTTTATGACACTGTCCTGCAAGCCCTAAAATATGTTTTAAATTAGCAATCAGTATTTGGAAAATTTCCTCCCATAAATAGAAGTGATCACTGAATTGCACTGATTAATTGTTATTGTATTGATTTAAAAGCTGAGATTGCCTCTTGGCCAGGGTAGCGTCTTATACAATTAGGTCAAAAGTCAAAGGGGCCTTTTGTGTTGACTGGGATGATTAATTCTCACTGTTAGAGGAATAAGTACTACATAATGAAGGAAAGAATATGAATGGAACCCAGATGATCCCCTAGGTCACTTGTTAGTACAACTACATGGAGTACCAAATGTTATTGCAATCTATATAGGCAAGAGCACCAAAATCATAGATCTTTCATTTATGAAGGTTTGGATCATGCCATTGGGTAGAGAACACTGACAGGTTGAAGTACTGCCTCAAAGCCAGGAGAATTTGAAATGGCTGGTGGAGGAGGTAATTTGTAAATATGTGTTATAGCCTTGGGTTTAGTTTTAAACACCAAGGACTATAGCCTTTTAAATTCCGCATTAGTTTCTCATATTATTTCTATATTGTAGCAAACTACAATAGAAAATAATAAGGATTTCCTAGAGAGTCTGGACTTAGAAAATTGCATATCAAGATTGATGAAATTTTAGGTCCTCTTCCTTTGGAATGGAATTTGTTCCAGTTATATAAGAAATATTTGCATTATGTCAAAAAGAATCAGTTTTTTTCTGAGTATAAAAAAAGCAATATATGTAGATGTTCAGGAAGATTGCTTGATTATAGTAGATATTTGCCACTTGTTGACTAAACATTACTTCAGTGCCTCTTAAATTTAGAAGGAACCTCCAGTTCGATGGTGAACTTGGTGAGAGTCAAGACCCCATCCTATACTCATGCTCTAATAGGCCATCGATATATGAGCTTGGGTTGACAAATCAGATCTTCCTTCTCCAGGCATTGAATATTAAGAGACAGTCGCAAATTTCAAGAAAAATTAGAGGTTATTCAAGTTGACAGAGTCAAGGTTTCAATGGTGGCATTTATAAAAGGAGGCAGGTTTCTAGTGCTGAAATGCCCAGAATGTTTCTAGTGCTGAAATGTCCAGAATGGCATCTATCCAGCCTGCTTCAGTAGTATGTTGTCTGCTAACTAGTTACCTTGTTTTTGCTCATTTTTTCAGTCTGGTTATCCAGATTCATCCTAGGAGCAATTTTATTTCATCTCAATAAATTACTTCCATTCTTATGTTTCTGTTTTTGCAACCAAGTACAAGGAAATTGAGAGATGCTGCCTAAATTATAGATAATAAGTATGCATTTGCCCTAGATGGGACTTCTGAATATAAAGATGAAAAAGTCAAAAATCTGTTGAAGCAAAGAGAATGTTGAAGTGCTCAGTTTATTTTGCACCATTTATGAAGTAAATATGGGTTTGGAAATTCTCTGTCAAATTCATTGCATGACATAATATAGGAAGATATTATGACTGTGTATTTCTTTTTGAGTCTACCCTAAACTGTCAGTATTTTATGGAATAGTTGGTAGAAGTTGGAGCAGCATGTAAAACATTGAATATTTCAGGTAGATAAATCCTAGGGTTGTGAAAATTTGAAAAGACTTACTAAGGTTCTTTGTTAGATCAAGAGCCAATTTTTCAGACTCACACAGTGGCTCAGAAAATTGTATTTATTTTAGTAATACGACAGGAAATGGAAAACACCAATGCCAAAAGATCAGACCCCAAGAATGTTTTGCTATTTTGTTCAAGGAAATACAAAAAAATTGACTCATTTCAGCTGCTTTCTCTGAGGTTTCTTATTGTATTTGCCATCTATCTATTATGACCTATAAATATTATTGTGCTTCTAGTTCACCTATGGGCTCATTTTTTATTTATACTTTGTTCTTATATGATCTCATCTAGCTTCATGGCTTTAAATAGCATCAATATGCCAATGCTCCCCAAATCTCTCTCTAAATCTGAACTTTTCTTTGAACTCCAGACTCACATATATAGCTCCATGCTATTATGTGGTAGAGCCACATGAAATTGATGGCAAAATTACATGAATTTGACTGTTTTTAGCTTACAAAAAAGACAACTTCATACAGTTCAATCTAATCAATATCTTCACTTGGATGTTGTATAGTAATTCTTAATGGAAATATTTAATATTTCCAAAACTGAACTCATGACTTCCCAGCCCTTTAACTCCTCACAAAACTACCCCTAACTTAGGCTTTTTGTTTCAGTAAATGGCAAAACATTTTACACAGTTGTTCATGGTCAAAACCATGGAGAGGTTCTTGATTTGATTTTCCCTTCTATAGCCAGTTCTTTCCTTCTCAAAGAATAAAATTCCGTTAAAGCCATTATCACTTCTCTTCTTAGCAATGACTGTGTTCTCCTGACTAGTCTCTCTGTCTCTACACTTGATCACTTTTAGAGGGCCATTCTAGTTACAGGAGGAGACAGGGGTTGGTTAATGTAAGTTATCTTATACTCATCACATGCTTAAAACAAATAACATCTCTCTATCAGATTTAGATAATAAATGTTGGTTATTTAACATGGTCTATGAAGACCTATGCATTCTGGGTCCAGCTTATTTTTCTGACCTCATTCAGCATCACTTTTCTCTTTCTCATTATGCTCCATTCACACTGGTTTCTTTGTCCCTCAACATGCCAAGCTTGTTCTTCTTCCTCTAGTATCATAGTGGGGCCCTCATCTCAGACTTTTTCTATAGTGGCATCTGTCTTGTCATTTATTTTCCTGTTCAAATGTCATGTCCTCAAAGTATGCCCTGATAATTCTATCCTAAGTGCAGCCTTGAGGTCGAATCACTCTCTAACTTTACTGTTTCCTTTTCTGCTTAGCTCTTTATTTGAACTTTTCTAGAAAACTTTTACTTGTTTATTGTCTGCTTTTCCCTATCCCCCTTTACCTTCTAGAATAAAGTTACTTTACAATTGGGGCCTTGTGTATTTTGATTACTGTTGTAAACTCTTCACAATGTGCCAAGCACCTGATAGTTAATCTATAAATGTGTTGAAAGAATGAAGAAAATGTATTCTGTGAACTATTATAATGGCAAGTGGAGATTATATGCATTTCTTAGGTGGGTGATGCACTGAGGGTTCACTGATAACCCTTTAAAACAATATATTGTGAGCAATTATAGAAATATGTTGTGGATATTTTTCAGAATTTCAGAATATTTCATAATGTCATCATATATTTTTATGAGTTTGGATTTTTCTTTAATTTATTGTGGATGCACTTAAAATGTACGAGTCTACTTAACCTATTGTTTAACTGCCTTAAGAGTTTGGTGTCAGGAATCGAATTTAAATTGCAAAAGTTTGGTATTGTTTGGTATTCCTTTCTAGCAGTTTAGTAATCTGGGGTAACTCATAAAGATAAGCTGTGCATCTGGCCCCTTGTACTACTAAGAGAGAGCACTGTGCTTATTGAGATTTTTGGATTTTGTAGGCAACAAACACACCATTTGGACTGGCTGCTACAACTTTATACCAAGGGTGTAAATAAGAATCTTTCCTATTATCCCTGGTGATACACTGGTGAGATTTTTGCTTTCCATCCTCAAGTGCCCACAATTTTGGGCTCTGTAACATACAGTTATTAGTTCCCATGGGATAATACTTTTACCAGAGGACTCAACAATGTTTCCAATATATTGGAATTTTAGTTTGCTCTCTGGCCACTTTGGGCTTCTAATGCCAGTGACTCAAAAATCAAAGAAGGAGGTTACTCTGATAGGTGAGATGATTAGAATGAGGGTTACAGTACTATTTTGGGAAATTAGGTTGCTACTTCACAATGGTGTAAGGAAGATTATATTTGGAATGTAGGTGATTCCCTGGAGTGCCTTTCAGTATTCCCATATCCTGTGCTTAAACTCAATTTAAAGCTATCACAACCCAAATCCAGTAGGCCTGCTCATCACTCAGAACCTTCGGGAATAAAGTTTGGGTCTCCTCATCAGACAGAAAAACACAACCAGCTAAGGTGGTAACTGAGAGCAGAGCATCAGGAATAGACAGAAAAAGATAATAGCTATGACCACATGAACTGTTGCAGAGACAAGGACTATATTTGTTATCTGTATTTTTTCCTTATACTGATATGAATATCATTGAGTATGTAAAAAAATTTAATTCTTTCCATCCTTCATTCCCCTCCTCTCAAACATAAGAAGTATTAAAAGAAGCTGACCTACCAAGAGGCATTTTAAACCATTTTATAAGGAAATATCATTAGATATGCTGAATATCTTAAGCATAATTAAAATATTTTTGACACACAAATTAGTGTATACATATTTCCATGCTTGTTTTCATATAATCTCCTTCAATCTGGCTCTCCATTTAAAATGTCTAATGCACTGCTGGCTACATAGTAGGCACAAATAAATATTTTTAATAAATAATTGAATATTAAAAAAAAGAAGCTGACCTCATATCTCAATATTTCAGTTAAAATAAATCAAGGTAGTGTGTGGTTAAGCTAGAGAAGAAATATATTTCACACTAAGATGGTCAAAATGATTTTTATCCTCTTGGGATAGGTTAGTGTGTTTTCAGTTGGTATAGTGCAAGGTTGCATAATTATAGTAAAGTATTATTCTGTTATTACCTATATTTGGAAGTTCTATATAGTTTAAAATAGTGAATATATCTGTCAAGACAACAAAGAATTGATTGTGGGGGTTATAAATTGTGTCGATTTAGCTCATCTAGAACTCTATCTCCATTCTGAATTCCATTTCCTGCATAATTCTGGGATAATGTTGACCTAACCAAGAGAAATTTGCAGATTTGGAAGGCAATGTGAAGCCATAGTCATGCTAATACTTAGCAGGGAGGGTTAAGGTAATGTTGCTGCTCATGTACCTTATTGAGATTCTGTTGACATGCCTTTTAGACCTGAAGCAGCAGCTAAATTGCAGTTCCTTTACCTGCTGTCCAAGATACTCTTTCAGCTTCTCCAAATCCAGGGCACAGTGTATAAAGTTTCATGGTAAAGTGCATCAGCATTTTTGCAGATCACCTAGATTATCAACATTGTAAACTTGGGCTCCAGTTTTACCTTATAGATTTCAGCTCATTTTTGCACATTCCAGTTGGCTGCTGCTCCCTTCCAGTTCATATCATGTCCACCCTCTTTCCAAACTGCAGACACTGTGAAACTTTAAAGCTAGCAGTAGATGCAGGGGCCACAGACTTGGGCAGACTGCTTTATCAGCACTCATAATTCCATAAAGTTTAATTCTTTTTATAATCTACTTATATCACTTTTATTGGTGTTGTTTCTTCTATTGAAACACAACTTTGGAGTTGACATATATACACTATTGATACTATGTATAAAATAGATAACTAATGAGAACCTACTGAATAGCACAGGGAACTCTACTCAGTGCTCTGTGGTGACCTAAATGGGAAGGAATTCCAAAAAAGAGGGGATGTATGTATACATATAGCTGATACACTTTGCTGTACAATAGAAACTAACACAACATAGTAAAGTAACTATACTCCAAAAACAAAAATTAAAAAATTTAAAAATTTAAAAAAAATAAAATAAATTAAAAAAGAAAAAAAAGAAACACAACTGATAAAATTATGATCAGATGGATCATATTAATTGAATTCAACAGTTTTTAATTGACTACTTATATTCTGGATTGTATTCTAGTTTTTAAATAATTCAAAATGAATACATGATCCTTATTTGAATACAACCTGAATTTAGCCTGGAAGACAAATATAAATATAATAATTATATAATAGTGTTGACATATATGTTTATGTGTACATAAATTTTTGCAATAAAAATATAAACATACATATATAAATATTTTTCATCACATTGCATGATTATTGCTGTACAATTATAGACATTATTGTATAATTGTATATATATGCACACACAGATTCTACATCATATACAGTGGTACAGAAGACATATGAGCAACCGAATCTACTAATGCCATTGTGGGTGGGGTGGGGGGAGGTTAGCATCTCAGCTAAAGAGAAGTGATCATTGAGTTGGATTTTGAAGACTGTATAAGACTATGCCAGACTGATTGTCAACAGAAGAAATAAGATCAAGATCTTGGATTCAGTGTTTCTAGCTATATCTCCAAATTCTGAGCAAGATTTAGGCCTGCCTTGATCCCTAACATGTATCGTTGATTATAACAAAATGAAATCCTGCAGTGAACCATCATCACTGGTATGTCATAGTAAGATGCATTCACTGAACAAGTATGTAATGAACAACCACTGTATAACTAGCACACAAAATTGAACGAATAAGACCCTTATTTTCATAGAGCTTACACTGTAGTAGGAAAGTCAAGCAATAAAATAATAAACTAGTGAACATATAATGTATTTGGTTTGTGTTCTATTTTGTTCTATTTTACAGGTTTATCGATGCAAGAGTGACATAATATTAATCTGTACAACGTGATAAGTTTTGACATATGCATAACTATACATATGTACAGCTATAAAGTAAAATCCTCATCACAGTCAAGGTAGTGATCATAACCCCCTTCCCCCAAACTTGCCTCCTGCCCCTTTGTAATTCTTTTCTCCCATCCCTAAGTAATCACTGATCTGCTTTGTTACTGTACACTAGTTTGCATTTTCTAGAATTTTACAGAGATAGAATCCTGCTGCATCTACACATTTTTATCTAGCTTCTTTCAGTCAGCACAGTTATTCTGAGATTCATCCATACTGCTTACTGTTTCAATAGTTTGTCTTTTATTGATCAGAGTTATTCCATTGTACAGATGTACAATAATTTACCTATTTACAAGTTCATGGACATTTAGTTTTTTTTCACCCAGGTTTAGTTTATCACAAGTGAAGCTGCTGTGAATATTTATGCACTAATATTTCCATAGACACATGATTTCATTTTTTCTTGGGTAAATACCTTGGAATGGAATGGCTGTATCATTTGGTAGCTGTATGTTTATATTTTTAAGAAACTGTTAAACTATTTTCCAAAATAGTTGAATCATTTTATATTCCTATCAGCAGTGTCCCAGTCAGTCTTTTTTAATTTTAGCCTTTCTAGTGAGTGTGACATCTCATTGTGATTTTAATTTTTATCTTCTTAATGACAAATGATGTTGGATATCATTTTATGTGTTTAATTACCATCAATATACTTTCTTGATTGAAGTATGTGTTCAAATCTTGTGTCCATCTTTAAAATTGGGTTTTTTGCCTTCTTATCGAACTGGAAGTGTTCTTCATATATTCTGTGTACAAGCCCTCTATCAGATACTGCCTGAACCTAAGACTAATTATGAAGTTACAGTAACGGTGAGGTGTTTTCATAAAGACAGACAACTTGATCAGTGGGACACAATAGAGAATCCGTAAATAAACCCACATATATATGGTCAATTGATTTTTTACAAGTGGGTCAAGACAATTCAGTTCATAATAATCTTTTCAAAAACAAAAAGTACAAACTATGGAACAAATAGTAACAAAGTGGACTTTATCAAAATTAAAATATTTTTTCTTCAGTATACAATGTTGAGAAAACAAAAAATCCAGCTATAGATTGAGAGTAAATTTGGGGGATAAAAATTAGATTTTGATAAGACTTTAAGAGAAAAATATTACAAGCCTCAAGCATAGGAAATTCTAGGGTTGGGAGAGGAAGAGGGTTGCTCTTTAATACAAGGGTGTTAAAAAAGACCTCACAAATAAAATAATATTTAAGCAGAGATTTGAAGTGAGAAAAGGAGCCATGGGGACTTTCCTGGTTGCACAGTGGTTAAGACTACATGCTCCCAATGCAGGGGGCCCGGGTTCAATCCCTGGTCGTGGAATTAGATCCCACATGCATGCCACAACTATGAATTTGCATGCCACAACTATGGAGCCCATGTGCCACAACTAAGGAGCCAGCAAGCTGCAGCTAAGGAGCCCTCAGGTGGCAACTAAGGAGCCCGCCTGCTGCAACTAAGATCCGGCATAACCAAATAAATAAATATTAAAAAAAGAGAAGAAGAAGAAGAAGTAGCCATGAAGAATTCTGGGAAATAGGATTCAAGGAAAAGGGAACAGAAATTGCAAAGACCTCAAGGCAAGAATATGGTTGGTATGTTTGATACTACCCTTCTTTTTTTTTTTTTTTTTTTTTTTTATGGCGCACGGGCTTAGTTGCTCCGTGGCATGTGGAATCTTCCCAGAACAGGGCTCGAACCCATGTCTCCTGCCTTGGCAGGTGGATTCTTTACCACTGCACCTCCTAGGAAGTCCAATACTACCCTTCTTTAATAGTTGCAGGGCTGTGGACAAAAATCCAAATAGAATTTCACAAACCAAATATTTTACTATTTAAAAGCCACAAATCATGTTTAAAAACCATTAAAATATATCCAAGTCAACCTTCATAATTACCTGGAAGTCTGGGACTCTGAACTTCTACACAGGAACATACTGCACTGTAGAAAGAGAAAGCCCTCAAACTGGGACAACAGTCTGATGATTCCCCCCCCCCTTCTTTTCCCTTTCTGAGGTTTTGTACCACACCATAAAGGGCCATCCAAGCTTACGTATATCCAGTTTGCAGATCCACGCTCTTGCCACTTCCCCATGAACACTCTTCAGACAAATGGGTGATCATGCATGTGGCATGGACTACTCTTCAGGGGATGGTCCAGGGAAGAGGCCTGCACAGGCCCTGGAGCTGGGATTAGGGCCTTTTTGGCAGGTAACTGTGAGATTCCAGGTGTCGTAGTGTGATCTAGAATGGGTATGTGTGTTGGCACATTCTGTGTCTCCATAGACTCCCACTTAGGGGAGAAGTGCACCCAATGGAAAACCAGACTGAAACCATTTAAAATAATCATCTCAGGGCATAACATCCTTATTCCTAGGTCTTAGGACAGTACTAGTTTGAGAAGTAGACAGGAGACTATTATGACTGGAGTGGAGTCAGCAAGAAAGAATATAGTAGATAAGTCAGAGAGATGTAAGAGCTAAACCATAATTGTCAGGGGTTCTCAACCCCAGCTGCCCATCAAGATCACCTGGAGAACTTTGTTACAAAGTACTGTTGCCTGGTCACAACTCCAGAAATTCTGATTCAGTGGATCTGGGCTAAAGTCCAGTCTTAGGTGGTTTTAAAAAGAAGCCTAAGTGACGCAAATGCAGAGTCAAGTTTGAAAACCATGTATGTGAGCACTTTGGCTTTCTCTATGACCAAGGAGCTATTGGAGAATTTAGAGGAGAGGGGTTCTGTACTATGATTTGCATTTTAAAAGAAAGCAGCAAAATAGAGAATAATTTCGAGGGACCATGGAGAATACGTAGAGAAATCAGTTAGGAGGTTACTGAAATAATGCAGGAAAGAAATAATGGTGCTTTGGACCAAAATGGTGTCACTAGTAGGCATTTAAATGATGATACTGAAACAGAAGTCTGGAGGTCAGAAGAGTTCAATACATATACATTTTTATAAAATAATATGACATGTACAAAATTTACATAGAGAACACCTTTTGAACAGATTTATATCAATACAATCTTAGCTTTTCAACAGTGAAACTTGTACAAGCACAATAAACAAAAAGGAAAAATTGCCTCCTCATTTGTTTATAAATGTTGATAATAGACAAAAGAACACAAAATATTATAGAAAAGTGACAACTCTTACTTGTACATTACTATTTTTAGCACCTCTAGATAACCTCTACAGTGTATTATAACACATTAATTAAACACTAAGTAACTGGTTAACAAAATAATATATATAGCAAAGACTGAAGTGTCTAGTTTCTGTCTCATGTAAGTTTTAAAAAAATCATTATTAATGACAAAAATAATGAAGACAACATATTTTGCTAGATGTTAACCAATTTGCACTTTCCAAAACTATGGTTAAGTTAGTAAAAACGTAATACTTAGATAAATTGGCTTGAAGCTATTTTTGCAGTACACATTAAGAATACCATTAATTTCTAAGGAGTTTGTCACAAGAAAAACTATGAACT
The DNA here is from genome assembly GCF_030028045.1 of Hippopotamus amphibius kiboko. Lineage (NCBI taxonomy): Eukaryota > Metazoa > Chordata > Mammalia > Artiodactyla > Hippopotamidae > Hippopotamus > Hippopotamus amphibius. Next base: position 146,917,769 of record NC_080190.1, on the reverse strand, counting down.
CATTACCTTGAGAAAAGATCTAGGGCCGGTGAGAGAATGTAAGGGGAATAAGGTAAGAAGCAATGTTGAAGGATAACATCATTTTAAAAATGCAATGATTGATACTGTAAATCTACAATTGTGTTTCATTCTGTTACTTGACTCGTATTAATCTTGTTTATGTATGCTTGCATTGAATGCACTGTCAGAATAAAATCTGAACCTGAATGGATAGTGTGCAAATTTTAATTTCATGATTTTATAAACCTATATATAATATGTTATATTTTAATCTCCTCCTATTCACTCCATTGATATGGGAGGAATTCCTTCACTAGGATCATAGAGATGATCAAACACATGACCCCTGACCCCGGACACATGAAATTGAGAGCAGTTTATGCAGGGCCACATGGCGGTTGCACTTGAGAATGAAGTGAACAACCAGGGCTGTGGGAGGCAGCATTTCTAGTATCAGGAGGATAGAGTGCTCCTTGTTTCCTTGGGAATAAGATACTGGCTTGTTTGCATAATTCTGTTAGCTGACAGGGAACTGAAACCCACTACTCAGGGATAAGCACACATTGTACCTGGTCTCTGAGAAAAGGAGGTGTGTTTGGCTAGGTGACCTTATCTGTGGTACAGAGGGGGCAGAAAATTTGTAGTTTGGACATTTGAGGCCCTCTCCATTTTACCAGAGGTTTAGGCAGCACATGATATTAACTGTAGGCCCCATATATTATCATATTTATGTATTCCTATCTGCATCTATTTATATCTATAATATATTTGTGGTATAATACAGATGGATATAAATATAGATGACATTTAGGGAGAAGAAGTACCCCTCTGGGACCCCACTATAAGAACATGCTAGGAGCCACTCATGGAACAGAGATGTGACAGAACTGCCCAGACAGAGAGACCCATGAACAAGAATGAATACTTAATGATGTGTATCTCTGATTTTCTTTTCATTATTTACTACTCAACAGAAGCTAACTAATCAATAATCAGTAAAAAGTATTTTAACATGAATAATACATGATTGTGAGAAGTAATAAGGTTAATTTATGGAAGACACATGGATTTCTGATTATGTGGATTTAATTTCTATAAAAAGTAAACATTTCTGACTGTCTTACTTTCTCTAAGATGAGTAGGCCTCACACTATTATAGCCTCTTTGTTGCCCCCTATTATTCTTAAGAGTAGGGGTCCAGTTTGATGCATTAAATTGCAATAATGTGTATATCATTTTGTAAATTTACCAAAATCTGTCGATATATCTAAAAAACATCTCTATATGGCCTGTGTTGAGTCTTTAGAGTGGTTCTTGTATTTATGTGTTAGGATTCTCCAGAGAAAAGGAACTGGCTCACATGATTATGGAGGTGGGCAGATCCCAAGATCTGCAGGGTGTGTCAGCAAGCTGCAGACCCAGGAAGGCTGATGATTTAGTTCCAGCACAAAGGTCCTCAGGCTCCAAACCCAGGAAGAACTAATGTTTCAATCTGAGCCCAAAAGGAGGAACAAAAGCTGATATTCCAGTTCAAAGGCAGCAAGCAGGAAGAATTCTCTTACTCAGGAGAGGGTCAACATTTTTGTTCTGTTCAGGTCTTGAACTGATTGAATGAGACCTACCCACATTAAGGATGGCAATCTAAATCCCAAAACATCCTCACAGACACATTAGAATAATATTTGACCAAATATCTGGGCATCCCTTCAATATGACACATAAAATTAACCATCATTAATTATGCAACCCAAAACCTATCCGAAACAGTGCTCAGTGTATCACATCGGTATGAGAGTAATGCTGTGTTAGTATACAATCTAAGTGAATTCAGAAGGCAGATAATATAAAAATCACCTACCTCTATAAGTATTTGGACCACAGAGTATGGTTAATTTACAGAAAACTAAAAGTAGAACTTGGAACTCAGTAGTCTAAATTTTGCTTGAGTTAATTTTTATCTTTGGCCATTAGTCGATTTATCTTTATACCAAATTATGTATTATCAAAAGTGATATGATTTTTTTGATGTTACAAATGCTTAATTTATCTTCAAGAACTTTTTTTTCATCTGTTAAGATCAAATGACCTTCAATAAGATGTCACAAGGAAAAAAAATCCATAAATGTCATAAAAGAGAAAAAAAAGATATTGGATTTTTAAAATGATAAATAAGTAGGCTATATTTAAATATAGGTGTTAAACAACCAGTGAACTCCACCTTAGAAGTTCAACTTGATAATATATGACTAAGTTATGATTTTCCATAACAATCGTCATTAAATTAACTGTTAAAATGGATGAATAAATATTGAAATGTCTAAAAGTAATCAGATATTTGGTCAAAATGCACATATAGATATAGTCATCATATGAAAATCTAAAATAGTAAAACTTTAGAAATTCTTAAATACTCATTTGCAGGTGAAATCTCTAAGTGCAGCATATTCATAACATCTGTTCCTCCATAATATATTAAGGCTGTGCAATGTTATAACACACAGAATTTAAATCTATAAAATGATTATTTTTGTAATACATTCCATTGGTCTGTTAATAAAGTTAAGCTAATAATTTGAAAATTAATCTATATTGTTGTTTAGAGATATAAAGAAATTTACATCCAAACCCAACAGCTATATGTGTTTTCTTTGAATATTTTCTTCTCACACAAAGGAGAAAGCAGAATACACTTAATCTGAAATGTCAGTAAATCTAATATTACTTCTAAGACAATTTTATTGAAGTAATAGTATATTCATTTTTAGTCAAAATAATGTCACTGTATTTGGAAATGTAGCTGAATATAAATAATTTCAGGTGATTAAATTATAAATGTTTCACACTCCCAAGAAAATAAATATTTCCTTTTGGAATTTATAGAGATTCTGTACAAGAAACCCAGGGGAAATTTTTACCTTCAGATACATTTAAAATGAGATATAATCAGATATATTTAAAATCATAGAATAATATGATTACAACTTGAACTAAAAAATAGATAAATTCCTTTTTATTGGTATTTTGATTCTATTTGCATATGGCCAGGATTTCTGACAATATTTCAATATGTCACAAAATTTCCCATTGATTGCAATATGGACATGGTTCATGTCCTACTGAAGCTTAAAGTTCAGTAGGGATGATGACAAAAGACTTTAGTCAAAGAGTTCATGTATATTTACCATGTGTGGTAAGTTGTTACTAAGTTAGGTCAATTATGCCGTGCTTTCTGGTGAAATAACAGAGAGAGAGAGAGAGAATATGATTTTGTAGTGTATCTAGGAAGAAAGAGTGAGTGAAGCACGAAGCGTGTTCTAGGCAGAGTGAAGGCCTTATGATATGGAGGAACTTGGAGAAGAGTTTCTGGCTTCTGTTATAGTGTAGATACTGTTCCTATTTAGTACAAATTAAGTTTGTGACTGAAAGATTGGAAGGGGATGCTGAGATTTTGAATCAGACTAATCTTCTTAAAGTGTAATGTGGATTAAAAACAGGAATTAATGATGGATAAGAAAATATAATACAATAAGTTTTATAGAATATTTAAGAAGAATAATTCAGTCATTGGTGGAAAGGAAAATTAAAATAAATTATGTATATATAATCATCTTTATATTAATGTCAATCTAATTTATTAACTATGCAATATAACTATATCATATTAATAATGTATATAGAATAAAATGTGTTTAATAATCTATTTTTATGGATTTATTTTCATACATTATAAATTCCCTTCATCATAAACATACAGAAATAGGAAACATTTAAGAAATCTATGGTATCTGAATAAGTAATATCTTTTATTTCATTAGAGAAACAGCTATGATCACTAAATATATATTACAGTTATGGTACATGCCCATTTTCTCCCACTCTAGTGGGAGAGAAATCAGAGCTATCTAGACTCATTTCTTGTTTGTTATGAAAAGTGAAAAAGACTGTGCTTTGATTAATAATTATCTTTTAAGTGTGTACAACAAGTGAGGTAAAAAACAGTGGGACAGAGAGGCACAGCATGTTTAATTGACAAAACTGCCAGATCAACAATATTGTGTTATAACCAGATAGACTAAAATGAATTAGCAGAAAATTGTCCTTGCTCTGACTACTTAAAATGAGTGATGCATAAGGCTAACATGTTAGTTGATAACGTTTCTCAGAAGACAGGAAACACAGAACGTTCATCTTTTCATTTCTGAAAAGTTCAAAGAGATGATGAAAATAGGAGCAATAAATAAGTTGCAAAATAATGCGTGGGAATGATATTATCAATTTTCTTATTCAGGTGAGAAAATTCATTTGAAAAATACAAATTCATAGGTCTTGGATGTGAAGTATATATTTTTTAAAATTTTTGATGAGACTGGCTCAGGTAATGACCCTTATCCTATCTTGCTCAGTTAGTCAAAGAATGGTGAAGAAAAATACATGTTGAATGGTGTGGAAGAATCTAAGTGTTGAAGAGTATGGGAAAAAAATGAAAGCGCTTTAAAAAGTGACTGAAATCTAACTGAAAACCTGTTTTGTACTCATCATTGTTGTTTAGGTTTTGGGTGAATTAAAACATGTACATTTACAATGATGATTAGTAAGTAGGTAAATCTGTACACATGCTGTACAATACTCATTACTCAGACACCTGATAAATTTATGGTTTATAACTTGCTTTCCTTTATTATGATGCTTTGTGATCAAGAACTAGCATAGTTATTTCAGAAAACATTACATTAGACTTCATAAGCTCTTGTATTTTAGTTTTTGTTTTGGTCTGGCTTTTGGTTTTGACCAACACAATTTTATCATTTTGAGTGACACATATGTATACACCCACAGACATGTACACACAGTAGTTTCATATTTATTAGAATGTATAAGTTAAGTTACTACACATTTTAATTTTAGTGAAAATAGCATAACAAAAGATCAGCTTTAAGTTTCAAGTATGTCAAGACTAAGTTATATAACTTAGCATGTTCTCCAGTTAAATAAGATAACATGGGTTATAATTGTATGAGTTCAAGTTCTTTGTTCTCTCATTTTCGTTGGATTAATCTACCACATCCAAACATGATATAATCTCTAAACACAAGGATTTTCAGTGAGGTAACAATATATTCTTATCATACAGAGTAATGAAAATAATACACACACATATATATATATATATTTTTTTTTTTTTTTTTGCTGCACTGCACAGTTTATGAGTTCTTAGTTTCCCAACCAGGAATTGAACCCGAGCCATCAGCAGTGAAAACACCAAGTTGTAACCACTGGACCACCAAGGAATTTCCCCCCCTTTTTTTAAATTAAAATATATTTTAAAGGGGAAGTCAAGAAAACTGGTTTTATTTGACCCCAAATTTAAAAAAATTTTTAACTTTAATTTTATATTTATGTATTTGCTTATTTTTACTGAGGTATAATTGATTTATAATGTTTCAGGTGTACAGCAGAGTGATTCAATTATATACATATACATACATGTATATATGTACCTATTCTTTTTCAGATTCATTTCCATTATAGGTTATTACAAGATATTGAATATAGTTCCCTGTGCTATACTGTAAGTCCTTGTTTATCTATTTTATTCATCTGGTCACTATTGAATTTTTTCTTTCATATTGGGTAGCAAGCTTTTAAATTACATGTTGGTCTAATTCCATGATTTTCCTATGATTTCTGGCAGTTAGAACAATCTTAGTTTATACTAAGACATATTCTGGTTTATTTTCAAAATGTAAGTTTTCAAATTGTTTTAAGGCTTTATCTTTTCCCTCCCTTCAGCAAAGACTCAAGCTGCTTAAAGGAGAGTACATGTGTTGTGGGGAGGGTGTGTATAGGCATGGTGAGACTGGGAGCTTGGAAAATGGAATGTGGCTTGTTTTGAGTCCGTATTCTACATCGCTTTTCTCCGAACTAAGCTATTCTGGGTGGGAAGCAGGAAGGACACACAAAGAAAGCAGCAGATTCTCTTTGAGAACTGTGACTGTGAGATAAAGCCAACTTGGCTTGGCTCTGATCCTGCCTGCTTCCTTCTGATGCTGGTGGCCTCTGCAGATGTCTTCATCTTCATCAACACTGACACCGTTTAACACTTCTTCCTTCTTCATTTAGCTTCTGTGATACCGTGTTCTCTGAGTTTTCCCATTATCTATCACTCCTTTGTTTTTTCCTTTGTTGTATCTTACATCTTTTCTCTACTTAAAAAAAAAAACACAATTTTATTTAGGTATAATTGACAAATATAAACTATGTATTTTAAAGGTTGCAACTTGAAGTTTTAATGTATGTATACATTGTGAAATAATCATTACAGTCAAGCTAATTAGCATATCCACCACTTCACATAATTATTTTCTTCTTGTTCTTTTCTGTGTGGTGGGGGTGTAAGGACACTTAAGATCTATTCTCATAACAAATATCAAGTATATAATACAGTAGTCATCATGCTGTATATTAAATCTCCAGAACTTATTCATTATGTATAATTAAGACTTTGTACACTTTGACCACAATTACCCCATTTTTCCCTCCTCCCAACCCCTGGCAACAACCATTCTACTTTCTGCTTCTGTAAGTTTGACTATTTTAGATTCCACATAAAAGATATCATGCAATATTTGTCTTTATGTGTCTGGCTAATTTCACCAGACATTTTACCATAATGTCCTCCAGTTTCAGCTCTGTTGTCAAAATGGCAGCATTTACTTCTTTTTATAAGGCTGAATAATGTTACATTGTACGTATATACCACATTTTCTTTATTCATTCATCAGTTGATGGACATAGGTCATATCCATGTCTTGACAATTGTGAAAAATGCTGCAGAAAACATGAGAGAAATGATATCACTTTGAGATTCTGATTTCAATTTCATTGAATATATAATCAGAAATGGGATTCCTGGATCATATAGTAGCTCTACTTTCAATTTCTTAAATAACCTTGAGAATATGAGACATTGAAGATATCAAGAATATGGAGATTTTTTTCCATAATGGCTATACCAATTTGCATTCCTGTCAACAGTGTATGGGGGCTCCCTTTTCTCCACATTCTTGCCAAAACTGTTATCTCTTGGCTTTTTGATAATAGCCATCCTAACAGATGTGAGGTGATATCTCCTTGTGGGTTTAATTTGCCATTTAGTAATGATTAGTGATGTTGAGCATCTCTTCATATATACATGTTGGTCATTTCTGTGCATTCTTTGAAGAAATGTCTATTTGGTTCCTTTGTCCATTTTTAAGATTGGGTTATTACTATTTTTTCTTTGCTATTGATTTATATGAGTTTCTTACATATTTTGTATATTAATCCTCTCTCATATATACTGTTTGCAAATATTTTCTTCCATCCCGTAGTTTTCCTTTCCACTCTGTTCATTATTTACTTTGCTCTGCAGAAGTTCTTTAGTTTGAAGCAGTCCTGCTTGTTTAATTTTACTGATGCTCCCTGTGCTTTCGATGTTATATAAAAGAAACCATTGCCAATGTCAAGAAGCTTTTCCCTATATTTAAAAAAAAATTTCCAGGTATTAAATTTGTTTTTAATCCATTTTAATTTGATTTTTGGTTATGGTATAAGTTAAAGGGCCAATTTCACTATTTTGCATCTGGATATCTGGTTTTCCCAGCACCATTTATTGAAGAGACTACTCTTTCCTCACTGTGTATTCTTTGCACCCTTGTTGAATATAAGTTGACTGTAAATGTGTGGATTTGTTTCTAGACTCTTATTCTGTTCCATTGTTCTAAATGTCTCTTTTAATGCCAGTTTCATACTGTTTTCATTACTGTAGCTTTGTAGTATACTTGAAATTAAAAAGTGTGATATTTCTTGCTTTGTTCTTCTTTCTCAAGATTGATTTTGCTATTCCATGTCTTTTGTGGTTGCATACAAATTTTAGGATTGTTTTTTCTATTTCTGAATAGAATGCCGTTGGGATTTTGGTAGGGATTACATTGAATCTGTAGATCACGTTAGTATGGACATTTTAAGACTGTTTAGTCTTCCAATACATGAACATGGGCTGTGTTTGCATGTATCTGTCTTATTTAATTTCTTTCTTCAAAGTTTTATAATTTTCAGTATACAAGTCTTTCACCTCTGTTTAAATTTATTCATAAATATCTTATTCTTGTTATTGCTAATGTAATTGGTATTGTTTTCTTAATATCCTTCACAGATGTTTCTTTGTAGTGCTTAGAAATTTTTGTTTGCAAATCAGTAGTGTGATGCACCACATTAACAGAATGAAAGATGAAAAACCACATGATCGTCTCGATAGATGCAGAAAAAGTATCTGACAAAATTCAACATCTACTCACGATAAAAAAAGCTCACAAAAAATATGTACAAGAAGGTTGCCTCAACACAATGAATGCCATATACGTAAAGCCTGTAGTCAACATTATAATCAGTGGGAAAAACTGAAAGCTTTTCCTTTAAGATACAGCACAAGGCAAGTATGCCCACTTTCATCACTTCTATTCAATATAGTACTAGAAATTCTAGCCAGAACAATTAGACAACAAAAAGAAATAAAAGGCATCCAAATCAGAAAGGAAGAAGTCATATTATCTCTGTTTGCTGATGACAAGATCATATATGGATAAAAACCTGAAGACTCAACAACAAAACTATCAGAACTAATAAATGTATTCAATAAAGTTTCAAAATATAAAAAAGGAATGGCTTTTCTTTTCTCTACTTTTAAATGTTGAAGTGATCCAGTCCTCAGAATTCTTCTCTCCTATATCTATATTCACTGCCTAGAAGCTTTTGTTGAGGACTATTTTTGTTCACCTCAAAGTTCTGTCAAATCTTAAAAATTACAACACCATTTACCAGATTGTGTAATATTTTGAAGTCTACTTTGACTCCCCTTTTTTCCCTTATTCATTCAGAAAATCTGGATATTTACCTTAAAAGCGTATCTTTTTCTAATATTTTATCATTTTATTTTATCTTATGTTCTTTATTTTTCCCCCTAAATCTCTAATTGTTAATTTTCAATTTTCCACCATCTTCATTCTTTTGCCTCTTCAATATTTTGTGTTTCTCAAAGTGCAATTTTTGGCACTCATTTGTTATTGTTCTGTACAGGCTTCCTTTGCTCTTACATGATATCAATTAACAACTATGTTCTGATAATCCCTAAATCTTTATCTCCAAGCCAAAACACTGTCCACCTAAGATGTATGTGTCCTTTTTCACTTTGAGAATATCTTCTTGCATATCTTATAGATATCTAAAACTGATAAAATAATTAAAATTCATTGAGTGCCTATTATGTACCTAACACAAATTTAAATGCTCTACACTATTATCTCCTTTAACAATCACAGAAACTCCATGATTTCGAAACTACCAAGACACCTATTTAACAAAACAAATAAGGCACAGGTTAAGTATCACACCCAAATCCACACCTAATAAATGATACTCTTGGATTATAAACCTAGGCAAATTTGGCCCCAGAAAGAATATTACGTAACAGGCCCTCTTAAGATATGCACAAAAATCAATTTATCATCTCCCCTCCCTAACCCACTTTTTCTCCAGAGTTCATTATCAGTAGGACAATCTATAGTTGTTTTAGTTAGGAAACCTGGGCTACATTCTGCCCCTCCACTCACTCATAGCCTCTCAATCCCATACATGTCTACCAAATCATAAAGTCTTATCTATTCTAATGTCTATTTATCATTTAAATTTGTTTATGCTTCTCCATCTCTCTCGTTCTTTGCAAAGTCAGATAACTGTTATCTTTCAAATTTTCACAGCTTTTCAACTGATATCCCTGACATCAGAGTAGGTCACCTCCTGTCCCTTTTTTGAACTACAGCCAAAATAATTTTAATAAAATATGCTTATGTCTCAGCTTTTAACATTTCAGTGCTAAAGTTAATGTGCTCTCTAGCTGAAGTACAAAAGTAATAAGTGTACCTTATAAGTCCCTTATGATCTGGTTCAGTCTTATTGTCCAACTTCGTTTTTTATTATTATTATTATTTGGGGGGTATAGTTGTTTACATCATGTACTATACAGTGAGGTAGAGTTCCCTGTGGTATGCAGCAGGTTCTCATTAGTTACCTGTTTTATACATATTAGTGTATATATGTCAATCCCAATCTCCCAGTTCATCCCACCCCCACCCACCCTTTCCCACCTTGGCATCCATATGTTTGTTCTCTATGTCTGTGTCTCTATTTCTGCCTTGCAAACAGGTTCAACTGTACCATTTTTCTAGATTCCACATGTGTGTTAATATACAATATTTCTTTTTCTCTTTCTGACTTAGTTCACTCTGTCTCCCTCTATCCTCAAGAAAGAAGGTTATAAGGCTCAGTTTTCCCAACTTGGCCAGGCTTTGTTTTACCCTGGGTTTTGGCTCTGTGATTTCTTTCCTCTGCTTGAAACACTTGATTCTCTCACAAAGTGACATTTGTGTGATCCTCTCACTTAGTTAACATTTACTTCTACTCAAGTCTCAATTTAGAAATCATTTTCCTCAGGGAATGTCCTTAATCCTCCTCCTAGCACTTGAATCATGGGTAGATGACCCAGCCATTTGCTCTTCCAGCACCCTATAATCTCCTTTTTAATTGTCCTACTTGCCCATAATTTATAGTTTACTTTCTGTAACACTCACTGGACTGTAAACTCAATGTGGCAAAGGCAGTGTCAGTTTTGCTCACCACTAAATTCAGGTATCTAAGTATTTCTCATGTCCTAGGCATTCCTTAAATATTGGTTGAGTAAATGAATAAATAAATGATTAAATTACACTCACTTGTTTTCTAAATTGTTAATATAGTATTATCTTTAAATTTTCTTCAATAATTACACACACACACACACACACACACACACACACACACAGTCCTTTCCTAACTAAATTTATTTTATCCTGGTACTGACATATTATGAATTCTAATTATTGTCCTTTCCAGATGGAACTTTGCGTTTATGACAGTGATTTAATGATGATGTACATTTGCATGGAATGTCTTCTCCAATGCAAATTTGTTTTATATATAATAAAAATATTCTGAAGTAAGAACATTTTATATATGAATTTAAATGCTACACCAGAAAGTGCAAGTTAAATAATCAATCAATGAAACAATGTTACTTGTCTTCTATTGTACACCTCTTCTGTGAGCTGTTTATGGAATCCAGCAGACAGAGGGTTTAGTGACTATATCACAAACTTTTCACACAGCATTGTCAGTTCAATTTTTCATCTCTCTATTTTCATCTTTGTTTATCTCAGTGAAATTGTTGCCATAGGCTACTGATCTTGAATCAAATTTGTCTGAAATTCAAACATAATGAAAATGGGAATTGATAAATGGAAACTAGGCACAGCCATCAATTTAGATCTTAAGCAAATAAATTCTTTAAGTTATGGAACATCAACACTTAATGCCTGTGGTAACAGGAGCAACAAGATAAATGAGTATAGTTGTGATTTTCAACTAATTAATGTGCATATTGTATTAGTTTACTATAGTAATTATTTAAATAGCTGCTGATTTAAGTTGTTTCTATCATTCAATGTCCTATTTTACCTACTGAAGATTTTGAGTAAATGTCATTGACTCATTTTCAGTGTTTATTATGAACCTGGAATACAGGATACATGTTATAAAATGGGAATTGATTTGTAAGTATCTAATCAGAGTCACATAAATTAGTGTATATTTTTCTCCTTTTTGATACATAGAAAGAATATACATTTTTGAGTAAGATTGGAAATAAAGAAAAAGAAAAACAATCACATTTTCTCAGCCTTTTCTTCGGTCCTGGTCAAGATTAATTCTGAGAGAATCTCCTAAAGGCTGTTATCAAAGGATGTTAATTTCTAATGAAGAGAAATAGCTACAAATATTTTCAAATTTGATGGTGGGTTTCCTGATTGAACCAATGAGTATCATGGATGCTAAACTAAATGGTCTTATTCCAAATTAAGCTGATAATTCTTTGAATAAGAGTTTATATACAGACATGATCAGTGTTATTGAATTATTTATTATTTACTGATATACAAAGATATACTAGACATTTTGTTATGACTTTGTCTTAAATTTTTTATTTAGTACTCCAATTTGCATCTTTACTAGCAAAGTTCATTCATACCAGATTCTAATGCCAGTTTTTATATATCATCACTGTTTTCATTTCAGAACATACCAGAGGCTTTGATGAACTTATGTGGAAATGTAAAAATATAATTTTTTAAATCTCTGTTTTTAAATCATTGGTGACTTTAAATATAGAAATCTGAAAATATATCAGATCACTGGGGAGGAGATATTTCATCAGCTTCCTACTTTCTTTTCAAACATATTCTCTGAGTCACATCACTCTGGATCTAGGTAGCTATGGAAATGCACCAGTATATGCCAACCATTATGTTTAATGATATTTTTGTTGTTTTAAGATATGCTCACTTATCCACTAAAATTGTTTTAGAAGAAATTCTAATCTTTTACATTGTTCAAAATGACTATTAAGCAAATCCCAAATTTAAAAACAATACAAATAAAAAGTAAAATATGGTTTATGTGTGTTACAGGAATAAATAAAAGATTTTAATGTATGCCTTTCAGTTGTTCATACTTATACTCTATGCAGCATTTTAAATTATTATTTTCTCATGTGTATGCCAATTAATAATGTTTTCTTTTCATTGTAGATGCTTACTTTTTGATGAGCTAGCAATTTTGCAAAACTGCTTTAAAACCTTAGCAAATTTTGTATAATGTTGTGAAGAAAATAATAAAGTCGAGGTTATAAATACACTCCAACTATTAAATTTCCAAATAAATTAATCAAGGGCAATTTATTTTGATATGGGCCCAAATTTTAGCACCTTTTTATCTCTCTACTTGAAATGACACTGTCATAAAAAGAAAGACACCCAGAAAGCAAACATATTTGCTAACTTTCTCTAAAATTAAAAAGATGCTAGCCTTTGTATTTCCTTGAAATAAAATAGTATATTTAATTGACCTTGCTTACCAAGCTTCTTGTAATAATCTTAGTCTAAATTAGTCTCCAATTCTAAATAAAATACCAAACAAAACATTTCATAACTCTTTGAATTTCATCAGTATAATGTGGAATCATTTGACACTTTATTTTGTGGTTTATTTTAAAATATGGAAAAATGATAAAATCAAAAAAAAATTCCAGATTTTAAAACAACTTTAAAATGCACGCATTGCAATCTGCTAGATATCAAAATAGCTAAGGCTATCTACAGTGAGTTACAAACATGTTTTTAGGGTAAAATTCTGCTTCCTTTGATTATGTATATGTGAATAATTGGCTTGTTGACCTATTTCAGACAGATTAAAGGTAAATAAGCAGGTCTCCTGCCTTATACAGATTCCAACAGAGAACAATATAACAGTTACCTTTTATGTGGACTCACCTAAACCATAGAATTTATTCTTTTGGAGCCTGTATCTTCTCGTGGCTTCAGTGAGGATAATCTATGACATAAAGCAGCAAAAGACGTATCACAAACAATGCTGGCAAAGCTTGACTCCCTCTCTATTTCTCAGTTTTGTTTACACTCTAAGAAGATTCTATGGAGAAGTGGTAGAAGGTTGCAGTAATGTGTCTTAGTAAACTCTAGGAGAAACATCTTCAATTGTTAGATAGCTTTCTTCAAAATATCCCTTCAGAATATAAAGGTATTTATTATCTTCTTATCTCCAAATCTGGGCCACGATGTTCAATTTTGGGGCAGCAGGAAAAGTACAATTTAACAGTCTGCTACTTTTATTGCATTCTTTGAATTGTCCATTTTGTATCAGCCATGGTACAGTCTAAGCTGCTATAACCAACCAAACAGCACCAAAACAGGTCGATGATTTAAACAAAATATAATTTTATTTTTCTACCATGTCACAGTCAGAGCTACCTGGTCCAGGGCTGGCAGGAAAGCTCTACTCCATGAGGTGGCACAAGGATCCACACTAATTTTATCTTCCTACTCTACAATCTTGAAACATGTGGCTTCCATTTTTGAATTCTAAGATGCTTGCATCACCACTTACTCTCGGGTCCACACTCTAGTCCAGCATAAGGAGAAAATGAGCAAATGGATGACATGCCCATTCCTTTTAAGAGCTTCTCCAAAAGGGAGGCTTTTTTTTAACCTGGCAATACTTTATTGGCCAACACTTAGCCACATGGTCACACCTAGTCTCAAGAACCTGGGGGGCAGTGTAGTACTTTATCTGGCTAGTGATATCCTCAACTGAAATGAATGCACTGTAACAGTAAAGAAGTAATGATGTAATGGATTATGTGGGATACACAGTACTCTATCATTCCTTCCATTGGCTGAAAACATTTGAATAGGTGGTCCTGCATGCAACCAATGTAGAGAAAATTATGGTGATTGAGAGATGATCACAGGTGTTTAATGTTAAGTGCTCTCCTTTATTTTTTACACTAGTAAATCCAAAATCTTGGAATGACAAATTATGCTACTTCAGTCTCTATGTAAAACCTGTGGTCTAGCTGCAGGGGACAATCCTGTGTCCCTGGAACAAGATTTCATTTTTTGAGGGGTCATTATATGGTTTGGTATTTTATGTTATTTTTTCTGCATTCTCAATTCTTTCAAAGCTCTCCTAAATTTCTACTTAAAATTTTAAGACCCTTCTAAAAAGTAACCTACTCTATGAAGCCTCCCTATTCTACCAGGCCAGGGTGGTTCACTCACTACTGGGTTCCTATAGCATCACATGCCTATTTCAATTAATAATTACATGTGCATGTGCTTTGAAAATGAAAAGAATCAGTGATCAGAGTTTACATTAATCTTATAAAGTCAAAGATTGCTAAATCTACTTATTAAATAGAAACTAAACCTAGATCTATCTGACTCCAAAGCTAAATTCCTTTTTCATTCATTATAGCAAACACTTCTCCATTCCTACTAAGAATAGTCAGCAAAATTCAGTCTGAAAGCTATAGTTCAGATACTAGAAAATATACCAAGAGCTATAATGTAATAAATATACTATTGTATTAGTTGGAAAAGTTGTCAAATTCTGGAAAATTAGAATATGATAGACAAATATGTCTCAGTCTCAATCTGTAATTTCTTGTCTCCACAGATATCAAATGTTTATTAAGCTAACAAATAAGTGTTTATATTAATAATACCAGACTTGTATATTTAGTTTATTAATTATCCATTATCTTCTTTGTATTCCAGTAGCCCTAAAAATTCAATTGTGAAGGAAATGGCCAAAGTTGTAGCAATTCCGAAGTTTACACTTAGTGGGGAAATGATAGCAGGAGTGTCAGGAAGGAGGGAGACAGACATTACAAGAAACACAGGAACAAGGCATCATTAGATGGTGTTAATAATATTGAAAACAATCAAGTGAAAAATAGAACAATAGAGTAGCTATACTGAGGGAAAAAATCAGATTGGTTGCTCAGGGAAAATCTTTCTGAAGTGGTGGAGATATCTGGGCTGGAGATAAATAACATTTGGAAATACCCATCTAAAGGAAATATACACATATGAGAATAAAAGTTAAGCATAAGGCTTGGAAGATTCCAATTACTAGTCCAGCAAGAGAAAAACAACAACAACAACATTTTGCAAAAAGGCAGAAAAGGCATAGTCACTTGAAAGGGGACAAAACAACAACTGAAGAGTATGAAGACAAGGAAACCAAAAAAAGACTACTTCTAGAAGGAGGGAGAAGTCAACTGTACAAAATGCTACTCAGCAGAAGAATGCAGCAAGGACAGAAACTGTATCTTTAGATTTGAACAAATGCAAGTTGCTCATGCCATCGATCAAATTTATTGTAGTGATGAGAAGGGACTCTACTGGAGTAAGTTAAAAAACAAATGGGAGATGAAGATATCGACATAGTGATTTATAGGCAACTCTTCCAGAAATCATGCTATAAAGGGACCCAGGAAGAGACTTGATATAAAAATGGGATACTTTGCCTCCATGAATCTTTTCCCTCTCTCCTTCTCTTGCTTTTCTTCCTTCCTGCCTTCTTCCCTCCCTCCTTGCCTTCTTCACTCCCTCCCTCCTTCCCTTCCTTCCCTCTTTCCTTCATTTCTTTCTTCCTTTTAAATAAATCTTATTTTACTTCAGTTTTTTTTTTAGTTTTAGATTTACAGAAAAATTGCTACAATAGTAGAAAGAGAAAATACCTCACACAGTTTTTCATGTTACTAAATTATACGTTAGTGATATGGACCATGGTTCTTGGCCTTTCCCAATCAATATAAATTGACTAGAAACCAGACAAGAAATTCAGGCAAGGCTTTATTGGGGCCCCTGCTGCAGCAGTGAGGAGCAAGAACAAGCAAAAGGTTCCCTTGCTGCTCATTGCCTGGCGGAGGGGGAGGAGCGGAGCTTGTTCCTTATATGGGGTGAGGGTAGGGGATGTCCAGGGGTCGGAGCTGAGGGGTGGCTTAGGTGGTTTGCCCACCTCTTAGGTGGTGGTGTCTGCAGAGGGCATGTGCAGTACCCTGTTTTTGCTCCTGGCCCTTTAGAAGTGGTAGTAGGGATTTTTTGGTCTTTTTGCCTCTTTTGTCCAGAATTTTCCCCAACTTCCCATGCATGCAGTATTTTTAGTCCTTTATAGTTTCTTTGTATTTTGTTGCTGGAGGAGAAGTTTATCCAAGTGCAAGCATTGCAGCACTGCAGCAAAGGGTCCCAGGTCCCAGACTGGGATTAGTATGCATACTTGTTACAATTAATGAGGCAAATATTATTAACTATAGACTATAGTATATACAGATTTTCTCATTTTCAATCTAGTGTCTTATTTCTATTCCAGGATCTTAGGCAGGATACTACTTTACATTTAGTAGCCTAGTCTCCTTAGGCTTCTCTTGACTGTGTTATTTCTCAGTCTTTCCCTATTTATGATGGCCTTGACAGTTTTGGAATATTGGTCAGGTATATTGTATACTTTCCTTCAGTTGGGATTTGTCTGTTGTTTTCCTCATGACCAGATTGGGAGTGGGGGGGGGGGGGTACAGGTTTATGGGAGGATACCCACAGAAGTAAAGTGCCATTCCCAACACGTCACAGTAAGTGTACATGCTTTCAACATGACATGACTGTGGATGTTAACCTTGAAATCCTGGTTGAGGTGGTAACTGTCAAGTTTCTCTAGTCAAGTTTTTCTTTTTACCCCCTTTTTAGCTGTACTCTTTGGAAGGAATTCACTATGTGCAGCCATGCGTAAGGAATCATGAGTATGTTCTACCTCCTTGAGAGTGAAGCTTCTTCTAAATATTTTTTGGGGGGATGATTATGGACCCAGGAATATTTGTTTTATATTTTGTTTAATAATTCAATACAACTGTATTTATTTTGTTCCTTAAATTATTTCAGACTCGGCCATTAGGAGCTCTTTCATTTGAATCCTGAGACCCTTTGATACATTCTCTTTATTGAGTTTTTTTTGAGCAGTTTCTTACTTTCTGCTGCTGAAAGGTACTCCAGCCTCAAATTATGTATCTCTTGCCCCATTTTTAGAATCAGCCACATTTCCAAAGAGCCCTGGTTCCTTTTATTGAAGAATAGTATTAGAAACCAAAATCTGGTTACGAAGGATAGTCATTGCTACTGATGTACTGTAGCTTCTGGATCCCCTCAGCTAACAGATGAATGTATATACTAATACATACTATATATATATATATTATATATTATTATATATATATATATATATATATACACACACACACATACAATATAAGTATTTTTATATATGACCTACTGTATCTATATTAACTTAAACATGTGTTCACACTGATGTTTCTAACTCTAATCCATTACTGCATGGACCATTCTTTTCTCCCCTTGCTTATCTGTACACTCCCCTCTCTAGCAGTAAGAAACCTGGTTTCTGTCATTCACCATTTACTTAATTATTCAATTCCAGTACACATGTAGAGTGGTACCAGAATTAACATATATCCTCATGGAAAACAATTTGTCAACTAGAATACACTGCTTATGTACATTCGTTGGCATTTAAGCTTACTTTCCAAATGTAACTTAGGTCTGCACTTTTCCCACCAACACTACCTATAGTGAGGTTATTTTACATTTGTAATACAGTTAGAATATTTCAATTACATTTTAAATTTGATCCTAGAATCCTTCAACTTCCTAAGTTTTTTTTTTTTTTTAAATTTCAGACACAGGAAAGACAAATATTGCATGATATCACTTATATGTGGAATCTAAAATAGTCAGAGTCATAGAAACAGAGAGTAAAATGGTGGTTTGCCAGGAGCTGGACGGGGCGGGGGAGGAGGAAATGGGGAGGTAAATGGTCTTAAAGTACAGTTTCAATTGTGCAACATAGTAAAGTTCCAGAGATCTACTATACAAAATAGTGCCTATAGCTAAAAGTACTCTGATGTACACATAAAATTTGCTAAGGAAACATAATCTTAAGTGTCCTTACCACAAAATAAGAATAAGAGGAAGAGGAAGAGGGGGAAGGGGAAGGAGAAGGAGAAGAAGAAAATGGGTGGTGGGAAACTTTGGGAGGTGCTGGATGTGTTTACGGCCTTGATGATGGTGATGATTTCACGGATGTGTACTTATCTTCAAATTCATGTATACATGAAATATTTTTACATATAAATCATACATCAATAAAATGTTTTTTTTTAAAGAGGTAATTCAACAGCTCACTAATTTGGAAAAGAAATCAAGATTTTAAATACTGATGCTATCTGAATTATTCTGACCTAATTCCATGTTATTTTATATATACAGTTGTTTACATGATCCCTCAAAAAAAGAAAGCAAAGAGACAGTGCTGCTATTTGCTTGGAGGCAGAATTGGTCACTTACTTATTAAAAATCTGTGTTTGTCTTGTCATTAATTTCCTAAGATTAATTAATGAAATGATTCCAATATTTAACAGGTGCAAAATATCATCTAGTTGTACAGTTAAACATTATAGGAGAGTAGAATGCATTTTGAATCTTTGCCTATGAGACTGTTATTTTGCATATACTGCAGTATTGTACAAGAAAAATGAAATGTGGAGTCTGACGTTATTTAAGTCAAAAATTTAGTGCTGCTATTTAATAGCTATAGATGTTAATGTACTTAACCTGTGTGTGTGTGTGTGTGTGTGTGTGTGTGTGTGTGTGTGTGTATCGCAGGTCTCCTTTACCAATTCATCTGTTGATGGGCACTTAGGTTGCTTTCATATCTTGGCTATTATAAATAATGCTGCTATGAACATTTGGATGTGTGTATCTTTTCAAATTAGTTTTTTCATTTTCTTCGTATATATACCCTAGAGTAGAATTGCTTGATCATATGGTAGTTCTATTTTCAGTCTTTTGAAGAATCTTCATATTGTTTTCCACAGTGGCTGCACTAATTTACAATCCCACCAACAGTGTATCAGGGTTCCTTTTCCTCCACATCCTCGTCAGTATTTGTTATTTGTGATCTTTTTGATGGTAGTCATTCTGACAGGTGTGAGGTGGATTCTCATTGTGGTTTTTATTTGTATTTCTCTGATGATTAATGATGTTGAGCATCTTATCATGTGCCTGTTATCCTTCTGTATATCTTCCTTGGAAAAATGTCTATTCAGATCTTCTGCCCATTTTTTAATGTTTGTTTATTTTTTTGATATTGAGTTGTAATGAACTGTTTATATATTTTGGATATTAATGCCTTATTGCTCATATCATTAGCTAGTATTTTCTCCCATTCTGTAGGTTTTTTCATTTTGTCATTGACTTCCTTTGCTGAGCAAAAGCTTTTAAGTTTAAGTTTTTAAGTCCCATTTGTTTATTGTAAGAGATGAAAGGATCTCTTATTCAATTTGAAAGTATGTTTTTTGCTACCATATAAGAAATTCTGTATCATTGTCTTTCTTGCCTTTAGTTTGTTCTGGTACCACGTGGTACCTATTTGTGGAGCAGCTGTTAGCAGGTAGTGATCATCACTCTGACTAGGAATCCACTTTATGCCTTATCCTTACCCACCTTCATCATTACCAATTCCTCCCTAAGATGACAGAGATGAATAATGTCCATTTGCTGTCTCTCACCAACTAGTCAGTCTTCTCCAGATCCCCAACACCAGCCTGCTTTGGAGTTAACACTATTTTTAAATTATAGATTAAATAAATCTGACAAAATAAGTAAAGTCTAAGGAAAAAATAAGATGCTGTCACCTTCATCAGTTTCTCAGTCTTGTACCCCACCCAGTTCTTCCTTCAGGAAATGTCTCTACTCTCCATTTGCAGAGGTGTTTTCACATCTAGATCCTTTCCAGTGTCATGTAAAAAAGAATGTCCCCATCTTTGCTCCCTTCTTCTAAGTCTTATTTAGATTCTTTAGAAAGAGTAGATTCAAAATCTGCTCCTGTTTTATCATGTAATTCTCTTAGTTTATATATGTGGATAAAACAAATAGACACAAAACCAATATGTATATAGAATATTTGACCAATGTCAATGAACTAGTGGGTCTTGTAAAATATTGCATACAAAACCTGAAAAATGCAGACTATTTTCAAGCACACCTGGATATTTAATAAGATAGTCCATACACTTGTCCATAAAATATTTCTCAATAAATCAAATATTTTAAAATATTGAAATATTATAGAATATATTCTCTGATGACTGTCAA
The DNA here is from genome assembly GCF_030028045.1 of Hippopotamus amphibius kiboko. Lineage (NCBI taxonomy): Eukaryota > Metazoa > Chordata > Mammalia > Artiodactyla > Hippopotamidae > Hippopotamus > Hippopotamus amphibius. Next base: position 146,897,061 of record NC_080190.1, on the reverse strand, counting down.
CTTAAAAAAAATGCACAACATGAGCGTTTCGAGTTTAGTTTTATTTGGAACAAAATGAGGACTACAGCCCAGAAGACAGCATCCCAGATAGCTCTGGGAAACTGTTCCAGAGAGGCAGAGGGAAAGACTGGTATATATGTGGTTTAGGTGAAAGGGAAAAATGTGCAATCAAGCACATATTGTTTACAGAAGGTTACTGCTAGTCACGAGGAGCAGTCGTCACCATGAAGGATTTTAGTGTTCTTCTAGCTATGAGGAGGTACAAGAATTGGGCTCATAAAGTTGGCTCCTGAAAATATCTATCTAAAGACCTGTTCTGCCAGTTTTTCACAGAGCACAGAGTGCCTCATTTCAGTTCTCCACCCTGAACTCCTTTCAAGGGGGTGTTGAAAGTCAGCTGCTGCAGTAGCACATGACTTAATCCTTGTAGAAGTAGATGGCAAGGGCCAATGGCAAGTGCCAACTGTAGTTGACAGGGCCCCCTCATGGTCATAAATTCGACCATGCTTTGGGAGGCATTTCATGACCACTTCATCCCATGGTGCTAGGAAGGCTCATTCCTAGGTCTGATGAAGATTTTGCTGATAACCCACTCAATGTGCTAAATCTTTTTACCAAAGTCAAAGTCTCTCGACCACCTGTATTTCTAGTCTGTTATGGTCCAGGTAAAAATTCCCTCTTGTTGTATTGTCCCATATCTAGAGTTACACTAGTACAATCATTGATCACATACAGAACTATGTATTTGATGAACTGTTTTCAGTTGCCTAGTCATTATTTTTGTCAGCTGCTCAGTCACACATTTGGTAATACAAGAAACAATAATCTTGTAAAACAGAAAAAATACAAATAATATAAATAATAATGTTAATAGAGGTATAAGTGAATATTTAAGCCAAGAACTTCCATTAGGTGTAGCCCAGTATATCCTCAGGTCGTCTGACTGAGTCTATTTTGTACCAGTCTTTATCTTTCAGGGAAATTATATTTTGATATGCTCCATAAGGCCCCCAGCCCAATTTCCTAGTGTTACTAGCCTGGTTATCCTTATTATAATTTAATTGTTCCCAAGATAAAGGGGGGGCATTAAAACTTAAATGACCACAGCCTGTTGTTAACCACATAAAACCAACCCATAATTGTGGGAGGTTTTATTCCTTGGCTAAAATATTGCTTGTTGCTCTGATTGAGCTTGAGTTACTTTAGAGGAAAATTCTTTTTTTTTTATGGCCAGAGCAGTTATTGTTAATTGTCTAGGTGAGGGTATCCCCCTGAACAGGACTATAATTTTTTCCTCTAGAATAAATTTCCTAAGGGCCATCCAATTAGAGCCTTGGAGGGGAGAAATCCACCAAGGTAACCCAAAAGTTCTAGTCATATGTAATTGGCCACAAACCCAACAATTGGATTGATATTTAAAATTAGCATGGGATTGTGCCCATGACAGGAAAACATTTGATTCATATACAAAGCTCCAAGAAGTCAAGAAAATATCATAAATGCTCATATGAGTCAGGTCCAGGATCTTGGGCTAGCTGTCTACTTCTGATGTCGACTTCTTCTCATCCTAGTGTGCATGTAGTTTCTCCTCTAAGGGTCCTTCCACCTAGATTGGAGATTGTCCTTTAAATTATGTCCTTTCCAGTATGCACAATCTTCTGGTTGCAGGTCGTGGGGCATCTGATTTTCAACCAAAGATAGATTAATGAGATAAGCTTCAGAAACAAACTTAGTCTCTTAGACTTTATATTAATATAGCGTTACAGCAAGGAACTATCCAGGAAGGGAATCTTAGTAAATATAGACCTTCATCAGCAAAGCTGGCATTTAATATTCATTGAAACATAAACTTTTTCTCTCTAAAATTACCCTCATTTTACCAAATATAACCAAATTAAGACTAATTTGTTTGCAAAATGTCTGGTCTCAAAAAAAAAAAAAAAAAAAAACTTGGCCTGATAATTTATGTAATTATAATTGATCACATAGGCTTTTTGCTTTGCTGAGACTTTTATAAGGAGTCTCAGACTGAACTTTTAAAAGACCTCTCAGGGCTAGGAAAGTCATGCCTAACAGATCTAGGTGAATTCCTCCCTTTTTAAGGTCCCCAAAATACCTTGAGTTTTCTATTCCTGTTAGTGAGGTAGCCTTTCTAATTTATCTGATAAAGCTGCTGGGAACCTAAGAGTTTCCAACATCTAGAGGGAACAGATAGAAAAGATAAATGTTTCAATCCTGCTTACAAAGGTATAATTCGCCAAATTACTGTAAGTCATAATTAGTTTGAGGGGAAGGTTTTCCTTACCCTTGGAAAACACAGATTTTAAACCAGTAATTTTTTAGATAGAAACCATAAAATTTATGACCATATTCATCAGTTTTCTCAGCCTTATGAAACTGATCCTTTTTGTTAACAGCTTATGGTCATTAGGTTTCTCATTAGGATTCTTCAATTTCTTACCCAGTTCCACATTATGGTGTGAGAGTCAGAAACTTGTATTTATCCAAAAGTCCTTTTTAGAAATCTTCCTGAAGAGGAAGCATTTTTGCAAAGGCGTCAGAATAAAACAATAACTGTCTATAATGACATAAGGCTTAGGAAGGTGTGTTTATTATCTGATTGCAATGTAATCAGCAAAGAAACTGGTTACTGACGTGACATACAACACTTTACGATAATAACTAGAATTATGACTGATAACATTTTACCAGGAGATATCAGAATGTTAGGAACTCCATATAATTTCTAGAATGTCTATATTAATAACAATTACCATACACTAAAACCTAAGATTTTATTATTCATTTGACAATACTTCCCATGTAACTTAACAAACCAAATGAACCTAGTTTATATCTCTCTTTGGGATGTTTCACGGGCCCCTTGGAGCATCCCAAAGTTAGCTAGAGGTCAAAAGGACTTCATTAGGATTTGTTTTAGGAAGTTTTGTCAAAAATATCAAAAAAAGGTTTAGAACACTCAGTCAGATAGGATCACAGGTCACTGTGAAACAATAATTATTCACTTAGCCAAGGTAACAATAAGAGATTTCAAAGGCAAATACAGAACAGATCACTTAAAATGTAAGGAAACTTAAAATCTGTTATCAAAAAGCAGTTCAGAATGAATTGGGAGATTGAGATTGCCATATATACATTACTAATAAGAAAAAAAATACCAAATTGTACATTCTAAATATATGCAGTTTTTGGTAAAAAAAAAAAAAAAAAAAGCAGTTCAACATTTTAAGAAAACTTGTTCTCTTAACAGAAAGAAAGGCCAAAGTCAAGTTTCACACCACCTTACTTTTAAAATTAATTTACTCAACTAAATTTATTCTAAACTTAGTCAATCCTGACCATGTACAAAACTTTTTTCACAGGATCCACTTCCCACAAACCTTTTTGTCACTTTCTATACCCATTTCTTTCCCATCCAGAAACAGCCACCTGTAAGACAGACCTACTTTCTTTTCCCTTAATAAAATGTAATTCCATTCCTCATGCCTTCTTGAAAACACACATTCTACTTTTCTTAAGCAACCACGAACTGTCCTTTATGAGAGCATTCTGTAGATTGGTGAACATAAATGCCAGTGGTAATTTCTAAAAACATTTGCTTACTTTAGAGAACATAGTACCAAATATATTCATTAATAGTCCAAGTTATCTTTAGTTTCTCTGTAAGAGGAAACCAGTGTTCAGTAATTAATGTTTCAGTATCTTATTTTATTTGGGAGTGCTCTAGCCATTTAATAAGCTTCCATCATTTAATTTAGCACAGTTCTGGAATGTCAAGTTACCAGAATCTGGAGAGACTATTTTAGATAGACATTCTTAAAGCATAATTATATTTAATAGAGTTTATCTAAAAGCTCTCATCTTATTTACATTTTCTTTCCTTAACAGTTTCTTCACATCAAGTTACTTTTTTATTTTTGCTGACAAATTTGTAACAGATATAACAAGATTTTATTTAGCTTATATTACAGCTAGGCATAATAAAAGTATTATACTTAATGTTGATGACTCTAAAAACATGTCTATATTAATTAGATCAACAAACATTAATACTAGATATTAATTTAATACTGAATATTTCCCTGTTCACATGAACCTGAAATTTATTTAGCTTAATTTCTCTTGTATTTAGAATTGTTTTAATTTGTAAGTGCTTACTTTTTTTTAGCCAATTGTATAGAGCTCATTTACAAGTTAACCACAGCAATATTATCCAACGACAAAGACACATACTAAGACATACATATATCTAGATAGGCACAACGAGAGATGTAGCTGTATTTTCTAAACTTAGTCATGAATCAGATATCATAATATAAAACTCACTAGTTTATAAATAACAGTTGAAAGAAGAAACAATTCTAAAAGGCTTCTTCCAGTTTTTTTTTTTCCTTCTTAATCTCAGGAATTAGAGATGGTCTAGATAAGATAAGTATTCCTGAGAGCTCTGGTCTCAAGACAGAGGGAGAGAAAATCAAGTTCCCCTAGTAGGACTTATTCCTTTAAGGTCAGAATTCTGAAGAGAATTTTTTCCCTTCAAGCTAGCTTTCTCTACTGGTTGGGAATTACATGGGGGTCAATTAAACCTTCAAATGGCATTGTGTATTTAATTGGTGCAATTGAATTTTCATGATTTTCATAGATACCCCCTTTTCTCTCTCCATCTTTATTTTTACCGTTTTGAAAAGTTGGTCAGCCAATATAACAAGGGTGTTTACATGTAACACGGACTAACCTAGATTATGTCTTTTGACTAGAGTAGCCAAATCCTCATCTAAGCCTTCTAAAAAGGTGGAGTTAAGCAAAGGATCATTTTGGTGGTTAGAGAGTGATTCAAATATCAAGCCAGAATGTTGCTTAAAAGTTGTTTTTTTCCCCTCAAACCTTTCCTAATAGTCCAAAATTTATTCAGCCGATCTTTGCTTGCATTGTTGAATTTCTGTCCAGTCTGTGGTTTCTGGAAAAAGCTCTGGGATAAGTTCAAGTAATTTCAGAGCTAATTCCTTGCATTCAGTGCAAGCCTGTGGTTCATAATTCATTAAGGGATGTTTTCATCCTGATTTTTTTCTTTTTAATCCATTTTCTTGCTTTGCTTTTAGAAACTAACAGCTGTATTAATTGATATAGATCTGAAAAACCCGGGCTCATAGGTCTGGATGGTCAACTGAAATTCCTTAGCCAAGGCTCTAAGTTCTGCTCTGGTCCAGGGTGTGTACGTAAGCACTGAGGATAGTTTACCTCCCCCATAATAGGTTTCTCCTTAAAGGGAGCTAATCACTTCTGATTTTTTTTTTAATCTTCCTTTGCTGGGGAGAGGGGAACAGCAGGAGGTGAAAGAGTTGGAAGAGAAAAAGAGACAGACAATTCAGATAGAAGAAGATATGTGGGATAGAAGAGGACATGTGGGAGAGACAGAGTCAGAGACAGAGTGCTAGCAGCCTTTCTAGTTTAGAAGCTTTTAGATACCAATCAAAATAAGCATTCCACTCAGTCTGTTTGATATTAAGGCCAGCTTTTTTCTAACTGTGTGAGCAAAATAGCAATTTTGGAATATCAAAATAACCCCAATTTGGTCATTTTAGGTTGAGAACTCCTTTAGTATGTTTCCCAATTAAGTAAGTACTCTCAAGTATAAGTTTTATACATACATAAACCTGGCTGAGGTGTTAGTCAGAGGCTGGCTTCCTGACACCCCTTGTTTCTGTGTTTGAGAGGCTCTATTTCCCATTTTAAAGTTGAATTTGGGATAAAAAGCACTAGTGAAACTGTGTGATGGGCAAGTGTGCTGCTTGTGAGCTTAACTCCTCTAGGCATCACCCCAGAGTTGTTTCAGCCCTCTTACCTGTCTCAATTTCTCCCTTTGGCAGTCTAAGACCACCGAGGTGCTAGGATCACTGAATGACCAATTCTTATTGTGACCCCTGGACGAGAAAGTGTTTTACTTAATGAGTGGATTTCCCTACGGGACCACTGCACTATATGAGGACTCTACCTCCATCACTTCTATAAATTTCCCAGTTGCCTGAGAAAGCCATAATTGCCTGGGAGGAATCTTGTCCCATTTCTTCAGAGCAAAGCTTTCATGTAATATCTTCACTTTTATCCCAACAAATTCTATTAAGGCAGCCAAATTGAGGAAAAGCATCAGATCCGCCTCTTACCTAACCACTCAGCAGAGACCACTCAGTCTCCTACAACTGATCAAACCCTAGTATCTTTCAACTAAGCCCCCACCCCCCAGTATCTTTCAACTAGGTGGGTATTCCTTGGTATCTTTCAACTGAGCCCCACCCAGTATCTTTCCCCTGGGTGGGTATTCCCCTGGTATCTTTCAACCAGGCCCCCCCAGTATCTTTCAACTGGTGGGTATTCCTCACTATCTTTCAATCAAGCCCCATCCAGTATCTTTCCACTGGGTGAGTACTTCCCTGGTATCTTTCAACCAGCCCCTCCCCACCCTTCCCCCCTGTATCTTTCAACTTAGAGGAAGCAGGTACCTGCTACACTGCCAAATAAAACTCAGGATCATCAACCAGTCCAGGAGATCTGAGAACCAGGAGAGACTTACCCAAATTCGTCTGGACTCTCCAAGAAGGCAGACAGGATCAAGGAGACTCTGCTGGTACCAAAGCTCCAGTTCCTTGTAGAGTTCAGGCGAAGGAGAGAAGTCCACTCTGGGTCCCTTCATGGTCACCAAAACTGTTGACTTAAAAAAATGTACAGAGAGTTGTGAGTTTAGTTTTATTGGGGGCAAAATGAGGGCTGCAGCCCAGGAAACAGCATCCCAGATAGCTCTGAGAAACTGTTCCAAAGAGGCAGGGGGGAAGATAGTGTATATATGTGGTTTTGATGAAAGGGAAAAGCACGCAATCAAACACATATTGTTTACAGAAGGTCACTGCCAGTCACGAGGAGCAGTCGTCACCATGAATGATTTTAATGTTTTTCTAGCTATGAGGAGGTACAAGAATTGGGCTCATAAAGTTGGCTCCTGAAAATATCTATCTAAAGACCTGTTCTGCCAGTTTTTCAAAGAGCACAGAGTGCCTCATTTCAGCTCTCCACCCTGAACTCCTTTCAAGGGGGTGTTGAAAGTCAGCTGCTGCAGTAGCACATGACTTAATCCTTGTAGAAGTAGATGGCAAGGGCCAATGGCGAATGCCAATTACAGTTGACATGACAAAAAATTAAAGTAGAAGTTGCAAAATGGTACGCCATATAAACAGTAAGTATAAGAAAGCTTGAGTAGCACATTAATTTTAGATAAAAAATATTTCAAGTTAAAGAGTATTATCAAAAGCTTTATGTGTCCCTAGCTCTGAAGTGGCTCTCTTATAGACAGCATATATATACAGGTCTCATTTTCATATCCATTCAGCCAGTCTCTCTTTTGGTTGGAGCATTTAATCTGTTTATATTTAAGGTAATTATCAATATGTATGTTCTTATTGCCATTTTGTTAATTGCTTTTGTAAGTCTTTTTTCTTCCCATCCAATTTTATTCTCTTTTGCTAACTAACTTTAGTGTTGTGTTTCAATTCCTTTTTCTTTTCTGTGCGTGTGTCTATTGTAGGTTTTTGGTTTGCGATTACCATGAGGTTTCTATATAGCAGTCTATATATAAACAAGATTGTTTTAAGTTGCTGGCCTTTTAATTTCAAATGCATTTCCAATATCCTGCATTTGTGTTCTCTCCTTCTCACAATTGCTGGTTTTGATACCATATTTGTGGGTGGGTGATTTCTCAGTATGTGGAGATTATCATACTAAGTGAAGTAAGTCAGATAGAGAAAGGCAAATATCATATGAGATCTCATTTATAGGTGGAATCCTAAAAAAAAAACAAATGATACAAATGAACTTATCTACAAAACAGAAACAGACTCACAGATTTGGAGAATGAACTTATGGTTACCGGGGTGGGGATGAATGGGGGAGGAGGGTGATAGACTTGGTGTTTGGGATTGACATGTACACACTGCTATATTTAAAAAGATAACCAAAAAGGACCTACTGTATAGCACAGGGAACTCTGTTCAGTATTCTGTAATAACCTAAATTGGAAAATACTTTGAAAAAAAATAAGAGAAAAAGTATTATCAAAGGAAAATAGGAAACTTTCATAATGTTATAAGGGTTAATTCAGCAGGGAGACACAGCAATAATAAATGTACATGTGCCTAAACATCACTGCAAATCTATAGATCTTAAAAGCACATTAAGCTAATATTCTCAATATCTTTATGTTACTCTGGTCCCCCAAATGTATACACTAATCCTAAGGAGAAAACTACTAACTAATATCCCTTCACAAAAATGCAATAACTCTTAAAGTACGTTAAACAAAATTGAACAGTGTATAACAATGATAATACATAATGAGCAAGTAAAGTTTATTTTAGAAAGAAATGTTGGTTTTATATTGATATTATCATTATTGGAACTTGCCAAATTATAGATTCAAAGATCAAAACTATATAAGAATTTATTTTATGCAAAAATGTGACTTTTGATAAAAAGCAGGACCCATTAATGATAAAAATTCTCAACAAACTAGAAATAAATGAAATTTTTGCTGCATGATAAAGAGCTACTGTGAAAACTTATAGCCAACATTATAATCAATGGAAAAAGACTGCTTTCTAAGATGAGGATCAAAGCAAAGTTTACTAATCTCATCATTTTATGCAACATTGTACTGGAGGTCTTGTCAGTGAACAATGCAAGAAAATTAAAGTTTATACACATTAGGAAGAAAATAGTAAACCTTTAAAACCTTTATTTGTAAATGACATGATTGTGTGTGTAGAAAACTATAAAACTATAAAATCACTAATAAATCTTAAAAGTGAAATTAGGACGATCTCAGGATGCATGGTCAATATCCAAAGTGCTATGATATTTCTCTGTAATATTAACAAGTATTGATACAAAAATTGATAATATAAATTCTATCAGCATAAAAAGCTAGGGATGAATTTATGGAAAATTTTGAAGATGTACATTTAAAATATCAAAATATTGTTGCGGGAAATTAAAGAGATATACCACAGTCATGCTTTTAAAAATGCAAGGTTATTAAGATGTCAGTTCTCAAATTCATCCATAAATTTAATGTAATGCTTATCAAAATCTTAATAGACTTTTGAAGAAATTGATCTGCTAACTCTAAAATTAATTTGGCAAGGCAAAGGAATTGGAATTGTCCAAATAATAACAAAGTTTGAAGATTGGCATTACCTAATTTCAAGACATTATAAAGCTACAGTAATCAACATAGTGTGATACTGGTGTAAGTTAGAAATATAGGGGAGTAAAGCAAAATAGAGAGTCCAGAAATAGACTCACACATAAATAGGCATTTGATTTTCTCTAGAGAAAAGGTAATATGAGGACACAGTGAGAAGACACCACCTGCAAGCCAAGGAGAGAGGCTTGACCAGAAACCAACCCTCCTGGCACCATGATCTTGGCCTTCTAGCCTCCAGAACTATGAGGAAAAATAAGCACTAAAATAGATTTACTTTGTTCAGTATTCATAAAGCTGGCTGCAGCAACTTGAAAGCGTTGTTTTGGATCAATTTTGTTCTTTAAACTGACTAGCAAGTGATTGATGAAACACAAATTTAACTCACCTGAGCATTTGAGTTGCTAAGAAGTTCAAAAGCTTACACAAACCTTATCCTGACCTTTTGGTGAGTGAACCTTGACATTATATCTTGCTGGAACAACAGCAACAAAAAACCTTACTCTTGAGCTTTCTAAAATATTATTACTGTATCCATCACAAGTAGAAAGCGATAATACTTGTTCAGTTTACCAGCGTAAATGGGGAAGACTGCACATAGGTGAAACAAGTAACTCCAGCCTTCCATTCCCTCAGACCTCCTCCAGGGGCCTCAGTGTCTGAAGGAATCAATATCTTGGTACACCTATAACCTGGGGCAAAATTTAGTGAGTCCTGCCTCTTTGGACTGAATTTACTTATGAGTAGACCGAGTGCTATTAGGCAGAATGTTGAGAGCTAAGTGAAGTGTCCTTTATGGAAAAATAAAATTATACTTTTGCCTACTTGAATTTTTTGAACTTCACTGTTTGTGACGTCCTACCTTTAGTGGTGCAGTCAGTGCAACTGGCCAAGATATGGACAAAATTCCAACTCTACCCTCAGGACAAAAGCTAAAACATCCCTTTCCAAAGACCAAAGTACCTTCATGTCTGTGCTGTCAATTTCCACTTTTCACTGTGAGATGACTTCTTGGTTTTCTGCTTCTATCTCTGTGTAATTATTTATTGCGCTGAATTTCAGAACAATTAAGATAAGAGCAAGAGTCCAAAGAGTAAGCATTCAAGGACATAGAAAACAAGTCAGAGTAATTCAGTGAGAAACAAAGAAAACTGACAAGGGAACTGCACAGTCGTTTTGTACTCTGGGAAGAGGAATGGTAGCTAAGTGTGATATGACTTTCAGGATCCTGAAATTGAAAATGCGTTTTGCCGTATCATATTGCTCCTATTGGACAGATCATAAGTTGATTAGAATTAAATGCTAGTGGGCAGCAATGACCTTAGTTAATGCCTACTTAGCACATTGCCCATTTTTCAAACCAAAATTTACCATGCAGAAAAGTCATTTAAATATTTAAACCATTCATTCTTCTGTAAATATTTTTTCTGTCCCATCTCAGAACTAAAGTTCTTTTCTTATCCCCTACTAAAATGCTTTTTCTGAAGTAGCCCAACAACTTGTGAGTTGAAAGCTTGATTCTGATGTTCCAACTACGATATGATTTTTCAGTATGAAACAACCACAGAAGTAAGAAAAACACATATGTCTTGCTAATACTGCTTTCCACTGGCATAAAAATGATTTCTCTCCAGGGTTTGGGGTTTTTATTATAATGGAATATTCACAGCATCACATGAGATGAATTCTGAGTGCTAAGTAGTAATTAAATGCAGGAATGTATATTTTATGGCATTTTGATAAATGATTTATTCACCTTTTATCCACTACTTGTGGGCTATCTAATGTTTGAATTACCTGTAATTATGTTTCTTTCATGTTTGCATTATTAGTGAAAAATAGAGATATTTTTCAATCACCCTACCCTCTTCTAAGCTGTCTTCCCCTACCCTTGATAATTATGCTCAGGGAACCAACCTAATTTGAATATTAGCCTGAGAAAAACATAATTAAGAATGCAAATATGAGGAAAAGCAAAAACTAATGGAATCCAAAATCAAATATAGATGATGTTTGGATTATCACATTACTGCTTCTTTTTTTTTTCACTTCAAGAACTGACTATATACTAAAAAGATTGTATGTGAATGTATCCCTAGGTGAATGAACACTAGGCATTATAAAGCAGGATCTGACAACCTGAGGGCAATGCAGAAAAATAATATGTTCTCCTTATTGCAGGTTCACTATATTCTAGGCAGAAGAAAGAGCTGCTTACTTATGTGGTTTAGTAAACTGAAACGAGTGACTAAGAATGAGTGTAAACTACCCCTGGGAGTCTCTAAAACTATAATGAGTATGAAATAGCCTACCCTATACTGCTTTGAAATTGAGACAGATTAAAGAATCCTTCACCACTTTCATATAATTTTAAGTCAAGGGAAAAGAGGATGGAAATTTTACTAGCTATTTACTAAGTATAAGAAGCTTTATACACTTATATTTTATGCCCACCCATGTGGTGAGTACATTTTTATTAGCTTTTATTACAGATGTAGGAAATGAGGCTCAGAGAAATTAAATAGATTATCATATCAAAGATCATACAACTGCTAAGGGCAGAGCTTGTATTTTGATTTATTTTTTATCTGAATATTATGATTTTTCCGTAATGTTTGGGAAAGATAACAAGAATTTTTTTAAAATTTTATACAAAGCAATACAATTTTAGTTCTTAGTTTACTTTTCCATGGCATATTTCAGATTGCTTCAGTATGCATTTAAAAATTTATTTCCATGCCACTTTATTGAATTTTCTTACAATTCCACTGGAGCAATTAGAAGCTGATATTGTTCCCATTATCCTTCAGAAGTGAAGTCAGAAAAAAAGGTTGGGGGAGCCTTTATTTAAAATCATCCACAGGGTCTATAGTAGAACAATATGTTTTACCAGGACCCTGGAATAGCAGCTTAGACCAATATTATGTCTTTGACCACACTAAGCATATAGAGGTTATAAATTAGCATTTGCTTAATTGAATTATCTTCCTAGATCCATGAAACAACCTGTTTATTCACCGTAGCATAGTTACTTTACCATTTCTCCTTAAACAGCAAGAATATGTATAGGATTTATTTTGATTATTTGACCACTTTTTTTGGCCTCTAGATAAAAGTGATTTTATGGTTTTCAGGAATGTATAGATCACGTGACCAATTCTTATTTTTCAGATAAGATTGCAAGTGTTTAGTAAAGCAGTCCTATGTCTGGAATTCAGATCTCATGACCTCATTTTTGTTCTTCCTCCAGTATCCCATCTACTGTCACTTGCCCAGGCAGTTTATTATTAACTAGAAAATATTTTTAACATTTAAGAGTCTCTTAGGGAAACTCTGTTATTGTCAAAAAATATGTTTACAGAAGTGTTCAAAATGCTACCATACTGTGTACACTGCTGTAATAAAAGGCGATATAATAAAAAGCAGAGCTTTATTGTCAGTTTTTAAAATCAGCACCATAATCAAATGCAACAGGCTCTGAAATCATACCATGGAGTGAATGGACTACTGAAACGATTCTCATTAGTCCTCCTTGACAGCTTTTGGGAGAGAATTTTGATATTTCATCTTGTCTGTATTTTACACTTGCAAGATAAGTTCATAGACATTTTACAATTAATGTGTATGAGAAAGTTGGCCACATTCTAAGTAATGGAGAGACTTATCAGAGAAATGTCAGTTTCAATAACAGTTCTACCTAATCTTATACCATGGATTCCTGTGCAAAGTTATCAAACAAAAAAAAAAAGAAATTGCAAAATTAATCAAAGTACATATACAGTATGTACAATTGACTATGACAGCAAATACTTCAGGATTATCTGAAAAAAAAAGGTTCCAATGTACAGAATCTAAATAGTACAATTTGTGGTAAATGTCAAGGAATATTATTCTGATAAATGTCATTGTAATAATTAGATGAAAATTGTTCTGAGTATTAAACACTGTATAATCAGTTTTGATAGAAGGATCAAAGGTGTAAATTTCATGACCACTCAGTGAAGGCATTTATCAGAAACTTTACTGGGGAGAGAGAGGTGGGAGGATAACAATTTATGGTGAAATCATTCTATTCAGCATATTGGCTTGTAGGATTTTTTGAATATAGACTACGCCCTTAATCTGCTCTTGAGAGTGCATTTATGCTTTTAAACAGAAAGCCAGAATTGAAATTCATTAAAATTATATTTTCCAGTTATGATAAACACAAAAATAATATGATTTCTAAAGATACAGTACAGGTGCTGACTATGGGGAGCTATGAATTTTTAATATTTACCTGTCAAGCAGAAGCAGTTATAGTTATTAAAGGAGTCTGGTTAATCTCTCTCTCTCTCTCTTTCCCCCCCTATGGAACCAGTAGTGTATAGATGAATATGGGAAATAACAAAAATATGAAGGATGCTCTCAAAAAATACATTGAAACACTATATATGAAATAATTTAAACATATGCAACATATTATCCAATCATTTTTCTAAGTCAGAGCTTTTCAAAATGTGTGAGATGTTAATCTCTCAGCCTCAGGAAAGCCAGGCGCCCTCCGTTTATCCTATTTTTCCATATACCTAATATGTGTTTTGTGATAGTACAACTGTCGAGAATTATTGGCCTGGCAACAAATTTTATAGAAAGTCTAAAAAAGGAAATATCATTATAGACTTCAGGGAAGAAGGAGATGGAAGAGGTTTTTAGCAAGACACATATAATATTCAGGAGATATATCTTTTCTCTTTGCTTGGCTCGAAAGAGCCATGGCTGGCTGACATCCTGTCTGGCTTCTCAAGGTATATTGTCTAGCTGCCTGTGTATATTTGGGCATAAACAAGAGAGAAAGGAGGATAGTGTGGGAGGGAGCCAAAGTGATTTTGGAGTACTATAATTGATTCGTCAGTTCAGGAGTCCTATAGAACTCAAGGTCAGTCTAAATCTAAGGCAGAAAACTCTGATCTATTTTGCAGTGACTGAATGTTTGCACAGCCGAGGCTTACCCAAACTCATGTGGGAGAATCTGTGAGATAAGAGAGTTTAGTTTATGAATCAAGTACAACTTATATCTGTCTTTTAATGGTGCATAAAATAATATTTTCATTTTCTCAGAAGTGACCAAATGTCGTTTAATTGAAAGAATTAAAGAGAAGGTACTTGTCGGTAACTATTCAAAAATGGAAACAGACATAAGACCACTGATGTTTTAATTCAAAGATTTTTGTAACCTTAAGTTTCATCCTTCATGGAAATTCTAATTTCACTACATTTATTTTAAAAATCCAGTGTATTTCTGGATCATCATTTAAGAAATTCACACTCTGTGATTTTAGGTGATCTAACCAAATTTATTTTAACTGCACAAAACATTTATAGGTAAAAATGGTCCTACTTTTTGTTAGCTGGAACTCATAGTTAGCTCATCTTGCCATTACCTTTACAACATAAAGAGTTCTTTCTTCCAAATCCATTTGATTTATTTATTCAAGAATGAATAAAACTTAAGGAAATGTTTTCAAATTAAAAAAACTTTAGTGTATTTTTATTTTAATAAAATTGAAACATTATTTGGAATAAGCTTAAGGAATATGAAATTTATTATCATGCCATCTGATGTGCAAAGCAGCTACCTATACACATTTTACAGGAGTCTTTTATATTTAGAATCCTTTAATTTCTCTGAGGCCACTATTCAAATGGCTGACAGGGGATAATTTGTTTTGTTCAGTGAATTCCTGATTGTTGTACAAGGAAAAGTTCTTTAACCTTTCATTCAACGATTCATCTTCCTGTGGTGATTTATTTTACTATTTCCAGACAATGCTTTATTACCTACATACTTGGCGTGAACCCTTTTTTTCTTTCTTTCTGGGAACTGACTGAGCCTTAAATAGGTATGCAAGTTATAACAAGTTATAAACTTCTTGAATTTTACATTGTTGCAGATAATTCTGTTGTCTTGTTTTGCACATTTTTACAAACATGCCTACATGCTATTGTATAAAATTGAGAGAAATGTGTAGATGTATCTATAGAACAATTGTTTAGAATTATCTTTGGTAAATAAGATGCAGTTATAATACATATAATGTGACAAAATCAGTGGTAAAATAATATTTGGGGACATAAGAAATATTTGTTATGTCATAAGGCTGTAACTTTACTCTAACTAGGAAAGGCTCCAAGATGAAAGTAGCATTCAGGAGAAAAGAATGGAAGGAGAAAGAAAGAGATCACATTAGATTCTTTATATATGCTAGTGATATTTCTATTCAGCTCAAATTACAAATGACAATATGTGTGAGATTCTAGAGTTCAAATGTTCAAAGCAGGCATACAGTTTCTGTTTTGTGTTATACTTCATTTTCGGTAGAGTCCACATATATCACCTATCAGTGTATAGCAGCTTGTAGAAATTTTACACGTTATTTTATGATAAAAATGATCACACTTTTCTATATTAGCTGTACCAATGCCTAATTTGGAAAAAAACTTAAATAGAATCAATATTTATTCCATCTTGTACAGTAAAATGTGTTACATAAAACCAGAAATTCGAAGTGTGCCAGCTCTCTCAACTTTTTCATTGCTTTTATAACTATAGAAATTTCTGAAATCTCATAATTGGATCAATACAGCTTCTTCACATAAGATAAAATTTGCTAATGCAATTTTTTCAGAAATTTGGTTCCCGTAGCATTGTATTTCTCTTGGTAAGGTAA